>NC_042615.1:431323038-431570005 GCF_901001135.1 Rhinatrema bivittatum | reverse complement strand
TTCTCCTTTAGTGCAGTTTCTTCCTTGTCTCGTGGTTAGGTTTTGGTGCTCTTGCCTTCATGGCCTGGGTTCCCTTCCCCTTGAGGAAAGTTTGGTTTTGCTTCAGATAATAAAGTATTTTTATTTTCTACTTAGAAGAGCAGCAAAATCCTTCTTTCATTTTCTTTCAATCTTCAGAATATTTCTCTTTATTAAAGCCAGGCACAAATTGCCTGTCGCATCAGAGTTCTGAAAGCATTCTAGAACACTGGACTGCCTGATAATAAATCAGAATCTTTGACTTATTATTTCAACTTTTTTATTCCCCTTAAGCTCCAAAGTATACTAAGATATGCAATAATTAAATTTCAATTTCTTTTTCACTTGAGTGTTTCAGGCAGCAATTTTGAGAATCACCTCTTTTGAGAACAATCTTATTTCCAAAATCATAAGCAAAACAAGTCAAAACATAATGGTATTGAATACTTGTATGTTTTTCATTACCAAACCTAAAACTCCAACTGAAATCCTGAAACACAAAGCAGGAAATGGCTAAAAATAGTTGGAAGCAGTTTATCTCTAATCTTGTAATGGTGCTTAGTAAGTGTTAGCATAGTTCAGAGCTGTGCACGATATATATGGGAAATGTCTGTGATAATCCATTGAGAACATTTCAGATAATGAAGAAATGCTTTTTACTTCAGGGATGGAAATTTCTCAAATGAAATCTGGAACAGGGGTTTTTGCCAACCAAGCATTGCTTGCATTTTGCTGAAGAATGTTTTGCCATTCCAGGTCCTTTTCCTCATCGATTTTCAGTAGTCCCCTCCATCATTTCCACTAACTCTCTTCTGTATTTTTCTGGCAATTCCTAGAGTTGTGCCTCCTGTACTGGAAGCTTTAGGAGCCAGTACTACAGCAAGGAGGTTCTAGGGGAGACCCATGTTGCAGCTACTACCCTTTTCTTTCTCAAAGGACCTTCAGATGTAGCATTATAAATTTGTCTTTGTAGCACCTATGTATTGCATATTTAGAAAATTATAGTAACTCTAAATAAATATAGGATTCCTATTGAAGGAAGAACACCCCACCTGAACAGGGACTTGAACGCTGGACCCTCAGATTAAAAGTCTGATGCTCTACCAACTGAGCTACTCAGGCATGAAACATGAAACGCTTTTCCTCTCTTGACTATCTTCTGATGTCTCCTTCACTATGTTTCCCACTTGCTTCTTTCCTCATCAATTACATTTACAATAGTTTTCAATTTTAATTTCCCTATAATGATAAAAAGAACATTGCATTTTCACACTTAGAGCAGCCACTCTAAGTGCTATCGCTAAGATTTTTATCCATTTATCAGTGGCAGCATCAGCACTCTTCAACATTTCAACACAGTAGTCTAAAGTCAAACAATAAACTCATCGCAAATAACTCAGAAAACATGAGTGTTCACTGTGACATCATGTGCCTCACAAATTTAAACATTCATTGGATGCGGGTGCTTTCTGGCCAGATGCACCACTGGTAGCTGTGATAGTCAAAAAAAGCAAAAAGAATGTTAGGAATTATTAGGAAGGGAATGGTGACTAAAACCAGGAAAGTATTCAAGCTATCTAGAGAACCATAAAACCTTGCAATCGGTTTACAAATCTATGACCATTCTAAAAGCATCCATGGGTTCTCTTTAGTGCAGTTTCTTCCTGTCTCGTGGTTAGGTTTTGGTGCTCTTGCCTTCATGGCCTGGGTTCCCTTCCCCTTGAGGAAAGTTTGGTTTTGCTTCAGATAATAAAGTATTTTTATTTTCTACTTAGAAGAGCAGCAAAATCCTTCTTTCATTTTCTTTCAATCTTCAGAATATTTCTCTTTATTAAAGCCAGGCACAAATTGCCTGTCGCATCAGAGTTCTGAAAGCATTCTAGAACACCGGACTGCCTGATAATAAATCAGAATCTTTGACTTATTATTTCAACTTTTTTATTCCCCTTAAGCTCCAAAGTATACTAAGATATGCAATAATTAAATTTCAATTTCTTTTTCACTTGAGTGTTTCAGGCAGCAATTTTGAGAATCACCTCTTTTGAGAACAATCTTATTTCCAAAATCATAAGCAAAACAGTCAAACATAATGGTATTGAATACTTGTATGTTTTTCATTACCAAACCTAAAACTCCAACTGAAATCCTGAAACACAAAGCAGGAAATGGCTAAAAATAGTTGGAAGCAGTTTATCTCTAATCTTGTAATGGTGCTTAGTAAGTGTTAGCATAGTTCAGAGCTGTGCGCGATATATATGGGAAATGTCTGTGATAATCCATTGAGAACATTTCAGATAATCAAGAAATGCTTTTTACTTCAGGGATGGAAATTTCTCAAATGAAATCTGGAACAGGGGTTTTTGCCAACCAAGCATTGCTTGCATTTTGCTGAAGAATGTTTTGCCATTCCAGGTCCTTTTCCTCATCGATTTTCAGTAGTCCCCTCCATCATTTCCACTAACTCTCTTCTGTATTTTTCTGGCAATTGCTAGAGTTGTGCCTCCTGTACTGGAAGCTTTAGGAGCCAGTACTACAGCAAGGAGGTTCTAGGGGAGACCCATGTTGAGCTACTACCCTTTTCTTTCTCAAAGGACCCTCAGATGTAGCATTATAAATTTGTCTTTGTAGCACCTATGTGTTGCATATTTAGAAAATTATAGTAACTCTAAATAAATATAGGATTCCGATTGAAGAAAGAACATCCCACCTGAATAGGGACTTGAACCCTGGACCCTCAGATTAAAAGTCTGATGCTCTACCAACTGAGCTACTCAGGCAAGACAAACAAAACGCTTTTCCTCACTTGACTATCTTCTGATGTCTCCCTCACTATGTTTCCCACTTGCTTCTTTCCTCATCAATTACATTTACAATAGTTTTCAATTTTAATTTCCCTATAATGATAAAAAGAACATTGCATTTTCACACTTAGAGCAGCCACTCTAAGTGCTATCGCTAAGATTTTTATCCATTTATCAGTGGCAGCATCAGCACTCTTCAACATTTCAACACAGTAGTCTAAAGTCAAACAATAAACTCATCGCAAATAACTCAGAAAACATGAGTGTTCACTGTGACATCATGTGCCTCACAAATTTAAACATTCATTGGATGCGGGTGCTTTCTGGCCAGATGCACCACTGGTAGCTGTGATAGTCAAAAAAAGCAAAAAGAATGTTAGGAATTATTAGGAAGGGAATGGTGACTAAAACCAGGAAAGTATTCAAGCTATCTAGAGAACCATAAAACCTTGCAATCGGTTTACAAATCTATGACCATTCTAAAAGCATCCATGGGTTCTCTTTAGTGCAGTTTCTTCCTGTCTCGTGGTTAGGTTTTGGTGCTCTTGCCTTCATGGCCTGGGTTCCCTTCCCCTTGAGGAAAGTTTGGTTTTGCTTCAGATAATAAAGTATTTTTATTTTCTACTTAGAAGAGCAGCAAAATCCTTCTTTCATTTTCTTTCAATCTTCAGAATATTTCTCTTTATTAAAGCCAGGCACAAATTGCCTGTCGCATCAGAGTTCTGAAAGCATTCTAGAACACCTGGACTGCCTGATAATAAATCAGAATCTTTGACTTATTATTTCAACTTTTTTATTCCCCTTAAGCTCCAAAGTATACTAAGATATGCAATAATTAAATTTCAATTTCTTTTTCACTTGAGTGTTTCAGGCAGCAATTTTGAGAATCACCTCTTTTGAGAACAATCTTATTTCCAAAATCATAAGCAAAACAGTCAAAACATAATGGTATTGAATACTTGTATGTTTTTCATTACCAAACCTAAAACTCCAACTGAAATCCTGAAACACAAAGCAGGAAATGGCTAAAAATAGTTGGAAGCAGTTTATCTCTAATCTTGTAATGGTGCTTAGTAAGTGTTAGCATAGTTCAGAGCTGTGCACGATATATATGGGAAATGTCTGTGATAATCCATTGAGAACATTTCAGATAATGAGGAAATGCTTTTTACTTCAGGGATGGAATTTTCTCAAATGAAATCTGGAACAGGGGTTTTTGCCAACCAAGCATTGCTTGCATTTTGCTGAAGAATGTTTTGCCATTCCAGGTCCTTTAGCTCATCGATTTTCAGTAGTCCCCTCCATCATTTCCACTAACTCTCTTCTGTATTTTTCTGGCAATTCCTAGAGTTGTGCCTCCTGTACTGGAAGCTTTAGGAGCCAGTACTACAGCAAGGAGGTTCTAGGGGAGACCCATGTTGAGCTACTACCCTTTTCTTTCTCAAAGGACCCTCAGATGTAGCATTATAAATTTGTCTTTGTAGCACCTGTGTGTTGCATATTTAGAAAATTATAGTAACTCTAAATAAATATAGGATTCCGATTGAAGAAAGAACACCCCACCAGAACAGAGACTTGAACCCTGGACCCTCAGATTAAAAGTCTGATGCTCTACCAACTGAGCTACTCAGGCATAAAAAATGAAACGCTTTTCCTCACTTGACTATCTTCTGATGTCTCCCTCACTATGTTTCCCACTTGCTTCTTTCCTCATCAATTACATTTACAATAGTTTTCAATTTTAATTTCCCTATAATGATAAAAAGAACATTGCATTTTCACACTTAGAGCAGCCACTCTAAGTGCTATCGCTAAGATTTTTATCCATTTATCAGTGGCAGCATCAGCACTCTTCAACATTTCAACACAGTAGTCTAAAGTCAAACAATAAACTCATCGCAAATAACTCAGAAAACATGAGTGTTCACTGTGACATCATGTGCCTCACAAATTTAAACATTCATTGGATGCGGGTGCTTTCTGGCCAGATGCACCACTGATAGCTGTGATAGTCAAAAAAAGCAAAAAGAATGTTAGGAATTATTAGGAAGGGAATGGTGACTAAAACCAGGAAAGTATTCAAGCTATCTAGAGAACCATAAAACCTTGCAATCGGTTCACAAATCTATGACCATTCTAAAAGCATCCATGGGTTCCCTTTAGTGCAATTTCTTCTTGTCTCGTGGTTAGGTTTTGGTAGTCTTGCCTTCATGGCCTGGGTTCCCTTCCCCTGAGGAAAGTTTGGTTTTGCTTCAGATAATAAAGTATTTTTATTTTCTACTTAGAAGAGCAGCAAAATCCTTCTTTCATTTTCTTTCAATCTTCCAGAATATTTCTCTTTATTAAAGCCAGGCACAAATTGCCTGTCGCATCAGAGTTCTGAAAGCATTCTAGAACACTGGACTGCCTGATAATAAATCAGAATCTTTGACTTATTATTTCAACTTTTTTATTCCCATTAAGCTCCAAAGTATACTAAGATATGCAATAATTAAATTTCAATTTCTTTTCCACTTGAGTGTTTCAGGCAGCAATTTTGAGAATCACCTCTTTTGAGAACAATTTTATTTCTAAAATCATAAGCAAAACAATCAAAACATAATGGTATTGAATACTTGTATGTTTTTCATTACCAAACCTAAAACTCTAACTGAAATCCCCAAACACAAAGCAGGAAATGGCTAAAAATAGTTGGAAGCAGTTTATCTCTAATCTTGTAAGGGTGCTTAGTAAGTGTTAGCATAGTTCAGAGCTGTGCGTGATATATATGGGAAATGTCTGTGATAATCCATTGAGAACATTTCAGATAATCAAGAAATGCTTTTTACTTCAGGGATGGAAATTTCTCAAATGAAATCTGGAACAGGGGTTTTTGCCAACCAAGCATTGCTTGCATTTTGCTGAAGAATGTCATCGATTTTCAGTAGTCCCCTCCATCATTTCCACTAACTCTCTTCTGTATTTTTCTGGCAATTGCTAGAGTTGTGCCTCCTGTACTGGAAGCTTTAGGAGCCAGTACTACAGCAAGGAGGTTCTAGGGAAGACCCATGTTGAGCTACTACCCTTTTCTTTCTCAAAGGACCCTCAGATGTAGCATTATAAATTTGTCTTTGTAGCACCTATGTGTTGCATATTTAGAAAATTATAGTAACTCTAAATAAATATAGGATTCCGATTGAAGAAAGAACACCCCACCTGAACAGGGACTTGAACCCTGGACCCTCAGATTAAAAGTCTGACGCTCTACCAACTGAGCTACTCAGGCATGAAAAATGAAACGCTTTTCCTCACTTGACTATCTTCTGATGTCTCCCTCACTATGTTTCCCACCTGCTTCTTTCCTCATCAATTACATTTACAATAGTTTTCAATTTTAATTTCCCTATAATGATAAAAAGAACATTGCATTTTCACACTTAGAGCAGCCACTCTAAGTGCTATCGCTAAGATTTTTATCCATTTATCAGTGGCAGCATCAGCACTCTTCAACATTTCAACACAGTAGTCTAAAGTCAAACAATAAACTCATCGCAAATAACTCAGAAAACATGAGTGTTCACTGTGACATCATGTGCCTCACAAATTTAAACATTCATTGGATGCGGGTGCTTTCTGGCCAGATGCACCACTGGTAGCTGTGATAGTCAAAAAAAGCAAAAAGAATGTTACGAATTATTAGGAAGGGAATGGTGACTAAAACCAGGAAAGTATTCAAGCTATCTAGAGAACCATAAAACCTTGCAATCGGTTTACAAATCTATGACCATTCTAAAAGCATCCATGGGTTCTCTTTAGTGCAGTTTCTTCCTGTCTCGTGGTTAGGTTTTGGTGCTCTTGCCTTCATGGCCTGGGTTCCCTTCCCCTTGAGGAAAGTTTGGTTTTGCTTCAGATAATAAAGTATTTTTATTTTCTACTTAGAAGAGCAGCAAAATCCTTCTTTCATTTTCTTTCAATCTTCAGAATATTTCTCTTTATTAAAGCCAGGCACAAATTGCCTGTCGCATCAGAGTTCTGAAAGCATTCTAGAACACCGGACTGCCTGATAATAAATCAGAATCTTTGACTTATTATTTCAACTTTTTTATTCCCCTTAAGCTCCAAAGTATACTAAGATATGCAATAATTAAATTTCAATTTCTTTTTCACTTGAGTGTTTCAGGCAGCAATTTTGAGAATCACCTCTTTTGAGAACAATCTTATTTCCAAAATCATAAGCAAAACAGTCAAAACATAATGGTATTGAATACTTGTATGTTTTTCATTACCAAACCTAAAACTCCAACTGAAATCCTGAAACACAAAGCAGGAAATGGCTAAAAATAGTTGGAAGCAGTTTATCTCTAATCTTGTAATGGTGCTTAGTAAGTGTTAGCATAGTTCAGAGCTGTGCACGATATATATGGGAAATGTCTGTGATAATCCATTGAGAACATTTCAGATAATGAGGAAATGCTTTTTACTTCAGGGATGGAATTTTCTCAAATGAAATCTGGAACAGGGGTTTTTGCCAACCAAGCATTGCTTGCATTTTGCTGAAGAATGTTTGGCCATTCCAGGTCCTTTAGCTCATCGATTTTCAGTAGTCCCCTCCATCATTTCCACTAACTCTCTTCTGTATTTTTCTGGCAATTCCTAGAGTTGTGCCTCCTGTACTGGAAGCTTTAGGAGCCAGTACTACAGCAAGGAGGTTCTAGGGGAGACCCATGTTGAGCTACTACCCTTTTCTTTCTCAAAGGACCCTCAGATGTAGCATTATAAATTTGTCTTTGTAGCACCTATGTGTTGCATATTTAGAAAATTATAGTAACTCTAAATAAATATAGGATTCCGATTGAAGAAAGAACACCCCACCAGAACAGAGACTTGAACCCTGGACCCTCAGATTAAAAGTCTGATGCTCTACCAACTGAGCTACTCAGGCATAAAAAATGAAATGCTTTTCCTCACTTGACTATCTTCTGATGTCTCCCTCACTATGTTTCCCACTTGCTTCTTTCCTCATCAATTACATTTACAATAGTTTTCAATTTTAATTTCCCTATAATGATAAAAAGAACATTGCATTTTCACACTTAGAGCAGCCACTCTAAGTGCTATCGCTAAGATTTTTATCCATTTATCAGTGGCAGCATCAGCACTCTTCAACATTTCAACACAGTAGTCTAAAGTCAAACAATAAACTCATCGCAAATAACTCAGAAAACATGAGTGTTCACTGTGACATCATGTGCCTCACAAATTTAAACATTCATTGGATGCGGGTGCTTTCTGGCCAGATGCACCACTGATAGCTGTGATAGTCAAAAAAAGCAAAAAGAATGTTAGGAATTATTAGGAAGGGAATGGTGACTAAAACCAGGAAAGTATTCAAGCTATCTAGAGAACCATAAAACCTTGCAATCGGTTTACAAATCTATGACCATTCTAAAAGCATCCATGGGTTCCCTTTAGTGCAGTTTCTTCCTGTCTCGTGGTTAGGTTTTGCTGCTCTTGCCTTCATGGCCTGGGTTCCCTTCCCCTTGAGGAAAGTTTGGTTTTGCTTCAGATAATAAAGTATTTTTATTTTCTACTTAGAAGAGCAGCAAAATCCTTCTTTCATTTTCTTTCAATCTTCAGAATATTTCTCTTTATTAAAGCCAGGCACAAATTGCCTGTCGCATCAGAGTTCTGAAAGCATTCTAGAACACTGGACTGCCTGATAATAAATCAGAATCTTTGACTTATTATTTCAACTTTTTTATTCCCATTAAGCTCCAAAGTATACTAAGATATGCAATAATTAAATTTCAATTTCTTTTCCACTTGAGTGTTTCAGGCAGCAATTTTGAGAATCACCTCTTTTGAGAACAATTTTATTTCTAAAATCATAAGCAAAACAATCAAAACATAATGGTATTGAATACTTGTATGTTTTTCATTACCAAACCTAAAACTCTAACTGAAATCCCCAAACACAAAGCAGGAAATGGCTAAAAATAGTTGGAAGCAGTTTATCTCTAATCTTGTAAGGGTGCTTAGTAAGTGTTAGCATAGTTCAGAGCTGTGCGTGATATATATGGGAAATGTCTGTGATAATCCATTGAGAACATTTCAGATAATCAAGAAATGCTTTTTACTTCAGGGATGGAAATTTCTCAAATGAAATCTGGAACAGGGGTTTTTGCCAACCAAGCATTGCTTGCATTTTGCTGAAGAATGTTTTGCCATCCAGGTCCTTTAGCTCATCGATTTTCAGTAGTCCCCTCCATCATTTCCACTAACTCTCTTCTGTATTTTTCTGGCAATTGCTAGAGTTGTGCCTCCTGTACTGGAAGCTTTAGGAGCCAGTACTACAGCAAGGAGGTTCTAGGGAAGACCCATGTTGAGCTACTACCCTTTTCTTTCTCAAAGGACCCTCAGATGTAGCATTATAAATTTGTCTTTGTAGCACCTATGTGTTGCATATTTAGAAAATTATAGTAACTCTAAATAAATATAGGATTCCGATTGAAGAAAGAACACCCCCCCTGAACAGGGACTTGAACCCTGGACCCTCAGATTAAAAGTCTGATGCTCTACCAACTGAGCTACTCAGGCATGAAAAATGAAACGCTTTTCCTCACTTGACTATCTTCTGATGTCTCCCTCACTATGTTTCCCACTTGCTTCTTTCCTCATCAATTACATTTACAATAGTTTTCAATTTTAATTTCCCTATAATGATAAAAAGAACATTGCATTTTCACACTTAGAGCAGCCACTCTAAGTGCTATCGCTAAGATTTTTATCCATTTATCAGTGGCAGCATCAGCACTCTTCAACATTTCAAAACAGTAGTCTAAAGTCAAACAATAAACTCATCGCAAATAACTCAGAAAACATGAGTGTTCACTGTGACATCATGTGCCTCACAAATTTAAACATTCATTGGATGCGGGTGCTTTCTGGCCAGATGCACCACTGGTAGCTGTGATAGTCAAAAAAAGCAAAAAGAATGTTACGAATTATTAGGAAGGGAATGGTGACTAAAACCAGGAAAGTATTCAAGCTATCTAGAGAACCATAAAACCTTGCAATCGGTTTACAAATCTATGACCATTCTAAAAGCATCCATGGGTTCCCTTTAGTGCAGTTTCTTCCTGTCTCGTGGTTAGGTTTTGGTGCTCTTGCCTTCATGGCCTGGGTTCCCTTCCCCTTGAGGAAAGTTTGGTTTTGCTTCAGATAATAAAGTATTTTTATTTTCTACTTAGAAGAGCAGCAAAATCCTTCTTTCATTTTCTTTCAATCTTCAGAATATTTCTCTTTATTAAAGCCAGGCACAAATTGCCTGTCGCATCAGAGTTCTGAAAGCATTCTAGAACACTGGACTGCCTGATAATAAATCAGAATCTTTGACTTATTATTTCAACTTTTTTATTCCCCTTAAGCTCCAAAGTATACTAAGATATGCAATAATTAAATTTCAATTTCTTTTTCACTTGAGTGTTTCAGGCAGCAATTTTGAGAATCACCTCTTTTGAGAACAATCTTATTTCCAAAATCATAAGCAAAACAATCAAAACATAATGGTATTGAATACTTGTATGTTTTTCATTACCAAACCTAAAACTCCAACTGAAATCCTGAAACACAAAGCAGGAAATGGCTAAAAATAGTTGGAAGCAGTTTATCTCTAATCTTGTAATGGTGCTTAGTAAGTGTTAGCATAGTTCAGAGCTGTGCGCGATATATATGGGAAATGTCTGTGATAATCCATTGAGAACATTTCAGATAATCAAGGAAATGCTTTTTACTTCAGGGATGGAAATTTCTCAAATGAAATCTGGAACAGGGGTTTTTGCCAACCAAGCATTGCTTGCATTTTGCTGAAGAATGTTTTGCCATTCCAGGTCCTTTAGCTCATCGATTTTCAGTAGTCCCCTCCATCATTTCCACTAACTCTCTTCTGTATTTTTCTGGCAATTGCTAGAGTTGTGCCTCCTGTACTGGAAGCTTTAGGAGCCAGTACTACAGCAAGGAGGTTCTAGGGGAGACCCATGTTGAGCTACTACCCTTTTCTTTCTCAAAGGACCCTCAGATGTAGCATTATAAATTTGTCTTTGTAGCACCTATGTGTTGCATATTTAGAAAATTATAGTAACTCTAAATAAATATAGGATTCCGATTGAAGAAAGAACACCCCACCTGAACAGGACTTGAACCCTGGACCCTCAGATTAAAAGTCTGATGCTCTACCAACTGAGCTACTCAGGCATGAAAAATGAAATGCTTTTCCTCACTTGACTATCTTCTGATGTCTCCCTCACTATGTTTCCCACTTGCTTCTTTCCTCATCAATTACATTTACAATAGTTTTCAATTTTAATTTCCCTATAATGATAAAAAGAACATTGCATTTTCACACTTAGAGCAGCCACTCTAAGTGCTATCGCTAAGATTTTTATCCATTTATCAGTGGCAGCATCAGCACTCTTCAACATTTCAACACAGTAGTCTAAAGTCAAACAATAAACTCATCGCAAATAACTCAGAAAACATGAGTGTTCACTGTGACATCATGTGCCTCACAAATTTAAACATTCATTGGATGCGGGTGCTTTCTGGCCAGATGCACCACTGGTAGCTGTGATAGTCAAAAAAAGCAAAAAGAATGTTACGAATTATTAGGAAGGGAATGGTGACTAAAACCAGGAAAGTATTCAAGCTATCTAGAGAACCATAAAACCTTGCAATCGGTTTACAAATCTATGACCATTCTAAAAGCATCCATGGGTTCCCTTTAGTGCAGTTTCTTCCTGTCTCGTGGTTAGGTTTTGGTGCTCTTGCCTTCATGGCCTGGGTTCCCATTCCCCTTGAGGAAAGTTTGGTTTTGCTTCAGATAATAAAGTATTTTTATTTTCTACTTAGAAGAGCAGCAAAATCCTTCTTTCATTTTCTTTCAATCTTCAGAATATTTCTCTTTATTAAAGCCAGGCACAAATTGCCTGTCGCATCAGAGTTCTGAAAGCATTCTAGAACACTGGACTGCCTGATAATAAATCAGAATCTTTGACTTATTATTTCAACTTTTTTATTCCCCTTAAGCTCCAAAGTATACTAAGATATGCAATAATTAAATTTCAATTTCTTTTTCACTTGAGTGTTTCAGGCAGCAATTTTGAGAATCACCTCTTTTGAGAACAATCTTATTTCCAAAATCATAAGCAAAACAATCAAAACATAATGGTATTGAATACTTGTATGTTTTTCATTACCAAACCTAAAACTCCAACTGAAATCCCCAAACACAAAGCAGGAAATGGCTAAAAATAGTTGGAAGCAGTTTATCTCTAATCTTGTAAGGGTGCTTAGTAAGTGTTAGCATAGTTCAGAGCTGTGCGCGATATATATGGGAAATGTCTGTGATAATCCATTGAGAACATTTCAGATAATCAAGAAATGCTTTTTACTTCAGGGATGGAAATTTCTCAAATGAAATCTGGAACAGGGGTTTTTGCCAACCAAGCATTGCTTGCATTTTGCTGAAGAATGTTTTGCCATTCCAGGTCCTTTAGCTCATCGATTTTCAGTAGTCCCCTCCATCATTTCCACTAACTCTCTTCTGTATTTTTCTGGCAATTGCTAGAGTTGTGCCTCCTGTACTGGAAGCTTTAGGAGCCAGTACTACAGCAAGGAGGTTCTAGGGGAGACCCATGTTGAGCTACTACCCTTTTCTTTCTCAAAGGACCCTCAGATGTAGCATTATAAATTTGTCTTTGTAGCACCTATGTGTTGCATATTTAGAAAATTATAGTAACTCTAAATAAATATAGGATTCCGATTGAAGAAAGAACACCCCACCTGAACAGGGACTTGAACCCTGGACCCTCAGATTAAAAGTCTGATGCTCTACCAACTGAGCTACTCAGGCATGAAAAATGAAACGCTTTTCCTCACTTGACTATCTTCTGATGTCTCCCTCACTATGTTTCCCACTTGCTTCTTTCCTCATCAATTACATTTACAATAGTTTTCAATTTTAATTTCCCTATAATGATAAAAAGAACATTGCATTTTCACACTTAGAGCAGCCACTCTAAGTGCTATCGCTAAGATTTTTATCCATTTATCAGTGGCAGCATCAGCACTCTTCAACATTTCAACACAGTAGTCTAAAGTCAAACAATAAACTCATCGCAAATAACTCAGAAAACATGAGTGTTCACTGTGACATCATGTGCCTCACAAATTTAAACATTCATTGGATGCGGGTGCTTTCTGGCCAGATGCACCACTGGTAGCTGTGATAGTCAAAAAAAGCAAAAAGAATGTTACGAATTATTAGGAAGGGAATGGTGACTAAAACCAGGAAAGTATTCAAGCTATCTAGAGAACCATAAAACCTTGCAATCGGTTTACAAATCTATGACCATTCTAAAAGCATCCATGGGTTCCCTTTAGTGCAGTTTCTTCCTGTCTCGTGGTTAGGTTTTGGTGCTCTTGCCTTCATGGCCTGGGTTCCCATTCCCCTTGAGGAAAGTTTGGTTTTGCTTCAGATAATAAAGTATTTTTATTTTCTACTTAGAAGAGCAGCAAAATCCTTCTTTCATTTTCTTTCAATCTTCAGAATATTTCTCTTTATTAAAGCCAGGCACAAATTGCCTGTCGCATCAGAGTTCTGAAAGCATTCTAGAACACTGGACTGCCTGATAATAAAACAGAATCTTTGACTTATTATTTCAACTTTTTTATTCCCCTTAAGCTCCAAAGTATTCTAAGATATGCAATAATTAAATTTCAATTTCTTTTTCACTTGAGTGTTTCAGGCAGCAATTTTGAGAATCACCTCTTTTGAGAACAATCTTATTTCCAAAATCATAAGCAAAACAATCAAAACATAATGGTATTGAATACTTTTATGTTTTTCATTACCAAACCTAAAACTCCAACTGAAATCCTGAAACACAAAGCAGGAAATGGCTAAAAATAGTTGGAAGCAGTTTATCTCTAATCTTGTAAGGGTGCTTAGTAAGTGTTAGCATAGTTCAGAGCTGTGCGCGATATATATGGGAAATGTCTGTGATAATCCATTGAGAACATTTCAGATAATCAAGAAATGCTTTTTACTTCAGGGATGGAAATTTCTCAAATGAAATCTGGAACAGGGGTTTTTGCCAACCAAGCATTGCTTGCATTTTGCTGAAGAATGTTTTGCCATTCCAGGTCCTTTAGCTCATCGATTTTCAGTAGTCCCCTCCATCATTTCCACTAACTCTCTTCTGTATTTTTCTGGCAATTGCTAGAGTTGTGCCTCCTGTACTGGAAGCTTTAGGAGCCAGTACTACAGCAAGGAGGTTCTAGGGGAGACCCATGTTGAGCTACTACCCTTTTCTTTCTCAAAGGACCCTCAGATGTAACATTATGAATTTGTCTTTGTAGCACCTATGTGTTGCATATTTAGAAAATTATAGTAACTCTAAATAAATATAGGATTCCGATTGAAGAAAGAACACCCCACCTGAACAGGGACTTGAACCCTGGACCCTCAGATTAAAAGTCTGATGCTCTACCAACTGAGCTACTCAGGCATAAAAAATGAAATGCTTTTCCTCACTTGACTATCTTCTGATGTCTCCCTCACTATGTTTCCCACTTGCTTCTTTCCTCATCAATTACATTTACAATAGTTTTCAATTTTAATTTCCCTATAATGATAAAAAGAACATTGCATTTTCACACTTAGAGCAGCCACTCTAAGTGCTATCGCTAAGATTTTTATCCATTTATCAGTGGCAGCATCAGCACTCTTCAACATTTCAACACAGTAGTCTAAAGTCAAACAATAAACTCATCGCAAATAACTCAGAAAACATGAGTGTTCACTGTGACATCATGTGCCTCACAAATTTAAACATTCATTGGATGCGGGTGCTTTCTGGCCAGATGCACCACTGGTAGCTGTGATAGTCAAAAAAAGCAAAAAGAATGTTACGAATTATTAGGAAGGGAATGGTGACTAAAACCAGGAAAGTATTCAAGCTATCTAGAGAACCATAAAACCTTGCAATCGGTTTACAAATCTATGACCATTCTAAAAGCATCCATGGGTTCCCTTTAGTGCAGTTTCTTCCTGTCTCGTGGTTAGGTTTTGGTGCTCTTGCCTTCATGGCCTGGGTTCCCATCCCCTTGAGGAAAGTTTGGTTTTGCTTCAGATAATAAAGTATTTTTATTTTCTACTTAGAAGAGCAGCAAAATCCTTCTTTCATTTTCTTTCAATCTTCAGAATATTTCTCTTTATTAAAGCCAGGCACAAATTGCCTGTCGCATCAGAGTTCTGAAAGCATTCTAGAACACTGGACTGCCTGATAATAAATCAGAATCTTTGACTTATTATTTCAACTTTTTTATTCCCCTTAAGCTCCAAAGTATACTAAGATATGCAATAATTAAATTTCAATTTCTTTTTCACTTGAGTGTTTCAGGCAGCAATTTTGAGAATCACCTCTTTTGAGAACAATCTTATTTCCAAAATCATAAGCAAAACAATCAAAACATAATGGTATTGAATACTTGTATGTTTTTCATTACCAAACCTAAAACTCCAACTGAAATCCCCAAACACAAAGCAGGAAATGGCTAAAAATAGGAGGAAGCAGTTTATCTCTAATCTTGTAAGGGTGTTTAGTAAGTGTTAGCATAGTTCAGAGCTGTGCGCGATATATATGGGAAATGTCTGTGATAATCCATTGAGAACATTTCAGATAATCAAGAAATGCTTTTTACTTCAGGGATGGAAATTTCTCAAATGAAATCTGGAACAGGGGTTTTTGCCAACCAAGCATTGCTTGCATTTTGCTGAAGAATGTTTTGCCATTCCAGGTCCTTTACCTCATCGATTTTCAGTAGTCCCCTCCATCATTTCCACTAACTCTCTTCTGTATTTTTCTGGCAATTGCTAGAGTTGTGCCTCCTGTACTGGAAGCTTTAGGAGCCAGTACTACAGCAAGGAGGTTCTAGGGAAGACCCATGTTGAGCTACTACTACCCTTTTCTTTCTCAAAGGACCCTCAGATGTAGCATTATAAATTTGTCTTTGTAGCACCTATGTGTTGCATATTTAGAAAATTATAGTAACTCTAAATAAATATAGGATTCCGATTGAAGAAAGAACACCCCACCTGAACAGGGACTTGAACCCTGGACCCTCAGATTAAAAGTCTGACGCTCTACCAACTGAGCTACTCAGGCATGAAAAATGAAACGCTTTTCCTCACTTGACTATCTTCTGATGTCTCCCTCACTATGTTTCCCACTTGCTTCTTTCCTCATCAATTACATTTACAATAGTTTTCAATTTTAATTTCCCTATAATGATAAAAAGAACATTGCATTTTCACACTTAGAGCAGCCACTCTAAGTGCTATCGCTAAGATTTTTATCCATTTATCAGTGGCAGCATCAGCACTCTTCAACATTTCAACACAGTAGTCTAAAGTCAAACAATAAACTCATCGCAAATAACTCAGAAAACATGAGTGTTCACTGTGACATCATGTGCCTCACAAATTTAAACATTCATTGGATGCGGGTGCTTTCTGGCCAGATGCACCACTGGTAGCTGTGATAGTCAAAAAAAGCAAAAAGAATGTTACGAATTATTAGGAAGGGAATGGTGACTAAAACCAGGAAAGTATTCAAGCTATCTAGAGAACCATAAAACCTTGCAATCGGTTTACAAATCTATGACCATTCTAAAAGCATCCATGGGTTCCCTTTAGTGCAGTTTCTTCCTGTCTCGTGGTTAGGTTTTGGTGCTCTTGCCTTCATGGCCTGGGTTCCCATCCCCTTGAGGAAAGTTTGGTTTTGCTTCAGATAATAAAGTATTTTTATTTTCTACTTAGAAGAGCAGCAAAATCCTTCTTTCATTTTCTTTCAATCTTCAGAATATTTCTCTTTATTAAAGCCAGGCACAAATTGCCTGTCGCATCAGAGTTCTGAAAGCATTCTAGAACACTGGACTGCCTGATAATAAATCAGAATCTTTGACTTATTATTTCAACTTTTTTATTCCCCTTAAGCTCCAAAGTATTCTAAGATATGCAATAATTAAATTTCAATTTCTTTTTCACTTGAGTGTTTCAGGCAGCAATTTTGAGAATCACCTCTTTTGAGAACAATCTTATTTCCAAAATCATAAGCAAAACAATCAAAACATAATGGTATTGAATACTTGTATGTTTTTCATTACCAAACCTAAAACTCCAACTGAAATCCCTAAACACAAAGCAGGAAATGGCTAACAATAGTTGGAAGCAGTTTATCTCTAATCTTGTAAGGGTGCTTAGTAAGTGTTAGCATAGTTCAGAGCTGTGCGCGATATATATGGGAAATGTCTGTGATAATCCATTGAGAACATTTCAGATAATCAAGAAATGCTTTTTACTTCAGGGATGGAAATTTCTCAAATGAAATCTGGAACAGGGGTTTTTGCCAACCAAGCATTGCTTGCATTTTGCTGAAGAATGTTTTGCCATTCCAGGTCCTTTAGCTCATCGATTTTCAGTAGTCCCCTCCATCATTTCCACTAACTCTCTTCTGTATTTTTCTGGCAATTGCTAGAGTTGTGCCTCCTGTACTGGAAGCTTTAGGAGCCAGTACTACAGCAAGGAGGTTCTAGGGGAGACCCATGTTGAGCTACTACCCTTTTCTTTCTCAAAGGACCCTCAGATGTAGCATTATCAATTTGTCTTTGTAGCACCTATGTGTTGCATATTTAGAAAATTATAGTAACTCTAAATAAATATAGGATTCCGATTGAAGAAAGAACACCCCACCTGAACAGGGACTTGAACCCTGGACCCTCAGATTAAAAGTCTGATGCTCTACCAACTGAGCTACTCAGGCATGAAAAATGAAACTGCTTTTCCTCACTTGACTATCTTCTGATGTCTCCCTCACTATGTTTCCCACTTGCTTCTTTCCTCATCAATTACATTTACAATAGTTTTCAATTTTAATTTCCCTATAATGATAAAAAGAACATTGCATTTTCACACTTAGAGCAGCCACTCTAAGTGCTATCGCTAAGATTTTTATCCATTTATCAGTGGCAGCATCAGCACTCTTCAACATTTCAACACAGTAGTCTAAAGTCAAACAATAAACTCATCGCAAATAACTCAGAAAACATGAGTGTTCACTGTGACATCATGTGCCTCACAAATTTAAACATTCATTGGATGCGGGTGCTTTCTGGCCAGATGCACCACTGGTAGCTGTGATAGTCAAAAAAAGCAAAAAGAATGTTACGAATTATTAGGAAGGGAATGGTGACTAAAACCAGGAAAGTATTCAAGCTATCTAGAGAACCATAAAACCTTGCAATCGGTTTACAAATCTATGACCATTCTAAAAGCATCCATGGGTTCCCTTTAGTGCAGTTTCTTCCTGTCTCGTGGTTAGGTTTTGGTGCTCTTGCCTTCATGGCCTGGGTTCCCATCCCCTTGAGGAAAGTTTGGTTTTGCTTCAGATAATAAAGTATTTTTATTTTCTACTTAGAAGAGCAGCAAAATCCTTCTTTCATTTTCTTTCAATCTTCAGAATATTTCTCTTTATTAAAGCCAGGCACAAATTGCCTGTCGCATCAGAGTTCTGAAAGCATTCTAGAACACTGGACTGCCTGATAATAAATCAGAATCTTTGACTTATTATTTCAACTTTTTTATTCCCCTTAAGCTCCAAAGTATACTAAGATATGCAATAATTAAATTTCAATTTCTTTTTCACTTGAGTGTTTCAGGCAGCAATTTTGAGAATCACCTCTTTTGAGAACAATCTTATTTCCAAAATCATAAGCAAAACAATCAGAACATAATGGTATTGAATACCTTGTATGTTTTTCATTACCAAACCTAAAACTCCAACTGAAATCCCCAAACACAAAGCAGGAAATGGCTAAAAATAGGAGGAAGCAGTTTATCTCTAATCTTGTAAGGGTGTTTAGTAAGTGTTAGCATAGTTCAGAGCTGTGCGCGATATATATGGGAAATGTCTGTGATAATCCATTGAGAACATTTCAGATAATCAAGAAATGCTTTTTACTTCAGGGATGGAAATTTCTCAAATGAAATCTGGAACAGGGGTTTTTGCCAACCAAGCATTGCTTGCATTTTGCTGAAGAATGTTTTGCCATTCCAGGTCCTTTAGCTCATCGATTTTCAGTAGTCCCCTCCATCATTTCCACTAACTCTCTTCTGTATTTTTCTGGCAATTGCTAGAGTTGTGCCTCCTGTACTGGAAGCTTTAGGAGCCAGTACTACAGCAAGGAGGTTCTAGGGAGACCCATGTTGAGCTACTACCCTTTTCTTTCTCAAAGGACCCTCAGATGTAGCATTATCAATTTGTCTTTGTAGCACCTATGTGTTGCATATTTAGAAAATTATAGTAACTCTAAATAAATATAGGATTCCGATTGAAGAAAGAACACCCCACCTGAACAGGGACTTGAACCCTGGACCCTCAGATTAAAAGTCTGATGCTCTACCAACTGAGCTACTCAGGAATGAAAAATGAAACGCTTTTCCTCACTTGACTATCTTCTGATGTCTCCCTCACTATGTTTCCCACTTGCTTCTTTCCTCATCAATTACATTTACAATAGTTTTCAATTTTAATTTCCCTATAATGATAAAAAGAACATTGCATTTTCACACTTAGAGCAGCCACTCTAAGTGCTATCGCTAAGATTTTTATCCATTTATCAGTGGCAGCATCAGCACTCTTCAACATTTCAACACAGTAGTCTAAAGTCAAACAATAAACTCATCGCAAATAACTCAGAAAACATGAGTGTTCACTGTGACATCATGTGCCTCACAAATTTAAACATTCATTGGATGCGGGTGCTTTCTGGCCAGATGCACCACTGGTAGCTGTGATAGTCAAAAAAAGCAAAAAGAATGTTACGAATTATTAGGAAGGGAATGGTGACTAAAACCAGGAAAGTATTCAAGCTATCTAGAGAACCATAAAACCTTGCAATCGGTTTACAAATCTATGACCATTCTAAAAGCATCCATGGGTTCCCTTTAGTGCAGTTTCTTCCTGTCTCGTGGTTAGGTTTTGGTGCTCTTGCCTTCATGGCCTGGGTTCCCATCCCCTTGAGGAAAGTTTGGTTTTGCTTCAGATAATAAAGTATTTTTATTTTCTACTTAGAAGAGCAGCAAAATCCTTCTTTCATTTTCTTTCAATCTTCAGAATATTTCTCTTTATTAAAGCCAGGCACAAATTGCCTGTCGCATCAGAGTTCTGAAAGCATTCTAGAACACTGGACTGCCTGATAATAAATCAGAATCTTTGACTTATTATTTCAACTTTTTTATTCCCCTTAAGCTCCAAAGTATACTAAGATATGCAATAATTAAATTTCAATTTCTTTTTCACTTGAGTGTTTCAGGCAGCAATTTTGAGAATCACCTCTTTTGAGAACAATCTTATTTCCAAAATCATAAGCAAAACAATCAAAACATAATGGTATTGAATACTTGTATGTTTTTCATTACCAAACCTAAAACTCCAACTGAAATCCCCAAACACAAAGCAGGAAATGGCTAAAAATAGGAGGAAGCAGTTTATCTCTAATCTTGTAATGGTGTTTAGTAAGTGTTAGCATAGTTCAGAGCTGTGCGCGATATATATGGGAAATGTCTGTGATAATCCATTGAGAACATTTCAGATAATCAAGAAATGCTTTTTACTTCAGGGATGGAAATTTCTCAAATGAAATCTGGAACAGGGGTTTTTGCCAACCAAGCATTGCTTGCATTTTGCTGAAGAATGTTTTGCCATTCCAGGTCCTTTAGCTCATCGATTTTCAGTAGTCCCCTCCATCATTTCCACTAACTCTCTTCTGTATTTTTCTGGCAATTGCTAGAGTTGTGCCTCCTGTACTGGAAGCTTTAGGAGCCAGTACTACAGCAAGGAGGTTCTAGGGGAGACCCATGTTGAGCTACTACCCTTTTCTTTCTCAAAGGACCCTCAGATGTAGCATTATAAATTTGTCTTTGTAGCACCTATGTGTTGCATATTTAGAAAATTATAGTAACTCTAAATAAATATAGGATTCCGATTGAAGAAAGAACACCCCACCTGAACAGGGACTTGAACCCTGGACCCTCAGATTAAAAGTCTGATGCTCTACCAACTGAGCTACTCAGGCATGAAAAATGAAATGCTTTTCCTCACTTGACTATCTTCTGATGTCTCCCTCACTATGTTTCCCACTTGCTTCTTTCCTCATCAATTACATTTACAATAGTTTTCAATTTTAATTTCCCTATAATGATAAAAAGAACATTGCATTTTCACACTTAGAGCAGCCACTCTAAGTGCTATCGCTAAGATTTTTATCCATTTATCAGTGGCAGCATCAGCACTCTTCAACATTTCAACACAGTAGTCTAAAGTCAAACAATAAACTCATCGCAAATAACTCAGAAAACATGAGTGTTCACTGTGACATCATGTGCCTCACAAATTTAAACATTCATTGGATGCGGGTGCTTTCTGGCCAGATGCACCACTGGTAGCTGTGATAGTCAAAAAAAGCAAAAAGAATGTTACGAATTATTAGGAAGGGAATGGTGACTAAAACCAGGAAAGTATTCAAGCTATCTAGAGAACCATAAAACCTTGCAATCGGTTTACAAATCTATGACCATTCTAAAAGCATCCATGGGTTCCCTTTAGTGCAGTTTCTTCTTGTCTCGTGGTTAGGTTTTGGTAGTCTTGCCTTCATGGCCTGGGTTCCCTTCCCCTTGAGGAAAGTTTGGTTTTGCTTCAGATAATAAAGTATTTTTATTTTCTACTTAGAAGAGCAGCAAAATCCTTCTTTCATTTTCTTTCAATCTTCAGAATATTTCTCTTTATTAAAGCCAGGCACAAATTGCCTGTCGCATCAGAGTTCTGAAAGCATTCTAGAACACTGGACTGCCTGATAATAAATCAGAATCTTTGACTTATTATTTCAACTTTTTTATTCCCCTTAAGCTCCAAAGTATACTAAGATATGCAATAATTAAATTTCAATTTCTTTTTCACTTGAGTGTTTCAGGCAGCAATTTTGAGAATCACCTCTTTTGAGAACAATCTTATTTCCAAAATCATAAGCAAAACAATCAAAACATAAAGGTATTGAATACCTGTATGTTTTTCATTACCAAACCTAAAACTCCAACTGAAATCCCCAAACACAAAGCAGGAAATGGCTAAAAATAGGAGGAAGCAGTTTATCTCTAATCTTGTAAGGGTGTTTAGTAAGTGTTAGCATAGTTCAGAGCTGTGCGCGATATATATGGGAAATGTCTGTGATAATCCATTGAGAACATTTCAGATAATCAAGAAATGCTTTTTACTTCAGGGATGGAAATTTCTCAAATGAAATCTGGAACAGGGGTTTTTGCCAACCAAGCATTGCTTGCATTTTGCTGAAGAATGTTTTGCCATTCCAGGTCCTTTACCTCATCGATTTTCAGTAGTCCCCTCCATCATTTCCACTAACTCTCTTCTGTATTTTTCTGGCAATTGCTAGAGTTGTGCCTCCTGTACTGGAAGCTTTAGGAGCCAGTACTACAGCAAGGAGGTTCTAGGGGAGACCCATGTTGAGCTACTACCCTTTTCTTTCTCAAAGGACCCTCAGATGTAGCATTATAAATTTGTCTTTGTAGCACCTATGTGTTGCATATTTAGAAAATTATAGTAACTCTAAATAAATATAGGATTCCGATTGAAGAAAGAACACCCCACCTGAACAGGGACTTGAACCCTGGACCCTCAGATTAAAAGTCTGATGCTCTACCAACTGAGCTACTCAGGCATGAAAAATGAAACGCTTTTCCTCACTTGACTATCTTCTGATGTCTCCCTCACTATGTTTCCCACTTGCTTCTTTCCTCATCAATTACATTTACAATAGTTTTCAATTTTAATTTCCCTATAATGATAAAAAGAACATTGCATTTTCACACTTAGAGCAGCCACTCTAAGTGCTATCGCTAAGATTTTTATCCATTTATCAGTGGCAGCATCAGCACTCTTCAACATTTCAACACAGTAGTCTAAAGTCAAACAATAAACTCATCGCAAATAACTCAGAAAACATGAGTGTTCACTGTGACATCATGTGCCTCACAAATTTAAACATTCATTGGATGCGGGTGCTTTCTGGCCAGATGCACCACTGGTAGCTGTGATAGTCAAAAAAAGCAAAAAGAATGTTACGAATTATTAGGAAGGGAATGGTGACTAAAACCAGGAAAGTATTCAAGCTATCTAGAGAACCATAAAACCTTGCAATCGGTTTACAAATCTATGACCATTCTAAAAGCATCCATGGGTTCCCTTTAGTGCAGTTTCTTCCTGTCTCGTGGTTAGGTTTTGGTGCTCTTGCCTTCATGGCCTGGGTTCCCATCCCCTTGAGGAAAGTTTGGTTTTGCTTCAGATAATAAAGTATTTTTATTTTCTACTTAGAAGAGCAGCAAAATCCTTCTTTCATTTTCTTTCAATCTTCAGAATATTTCTCTTTATTAAAGCCAGGCACAAATTGCCTGTCGCATCAGAGTTCTGAAAGCATTCTAGAACACTGGACTGCCTGATAATAAAACAGAATCTTTGACTTATTATTTCAACTTTTTTATTCCCCTTAAGCTCCAAAGTATTCTAAGATATGCAATAATTAAATTTCAATTTCTTTTTCACTTGAGTGTTTCAGGCAGCAATTTTGAGAATCACCTCTTTTGAGAACAATCTTATTTCTAAAATCATAAGCAAAACAATCAAAACATAATGGTATTGAATACTTGTATGTTTTTCATTACCAAACCTAAAACTCCAACTGAAATCCCCAAACACAAAGCAGGAAATGGCTAAAAATAGTTGGAAGCAGTTTATCTCTAATCTTGTAAGGGTGCTTAGTAAGTGTTAGCATAGTTCAGAGCTGTGCGCGATATATATGGGAAATGTCTGTGATAATCCATTGAGAACATTTCAGATAATCAAGAAATGCTTTTTACTTCAGGGATGGAAATTTCTCAAATGAAATCTGGAACAGGGGTTTTTGCCAACCAAGCATTGCTTGCATTTTGCTGAAGAATGTCATCGATTTTCAGTAGTCCCCTCCATCATTTCCACTAACTCTCTTCTGTATTTTTCTGGCAATTGCTAGAGTTGTGCCTCCTGTACTGGAAGCTTTAGGAGCCAGTACTACAGCAAGGAGGTTCTAGGGGAGACCCATGTTGAGCTACTACCCTTTTCTTTCTCAAAGGACCCTCAGATGTAGCATTATAAATTTGTCTTTGTAGCACCTATGTGTTGCATATTTAGAAAATTATAGTAACTCTAAATAAATATAGGATTCCGATTGAGGAAAGAACATCCCACCTGAACAGGGACTTGAACCCTGGACCCTCAGATTAAAAGTCTGATGCTCTACCAACTGAGCTACTCAGGCAAGACAAATAAAATGCTTTTCCTCACTTCACTATCTTCTGATGTCTCCCTCACTATGTTTCCCACTTGCTTCTTTCCTCATCAATTACATTTACAATAGTTTTCAATTTTAATTTCCCTATAATGATAAAAAGAACATTGCATTTTCACACTTAGAGCAGCCACTCTAAGTGCTATCGCTAAGATTTTTATCCATTTATCAGTGGCAGCATCAGCACTCTTCAACATTTCAAAACAGTAGTCTAAAGTCAAACAATAAACTCATCGCAAATAACTCAGAAAACATGAGTGTTCACTGTGACATCATGTGCCTCACAAATTTAAACATTCATTGGATGCGGGTGCTTTCTGGCCAGATGCACCACTGGTAGCTGTGATAGTCAAAAAAAGCAAAAAGAATGTTAGGAATTATTAGGAAGGGAATGGTGACTAAAACCAGGAAAGTATTCAAGCTATCTAGAGAACCATAAAACCTTGCAATCGGTTTACAAATCTATGACCATTCTAAAAGCATCCATGGGTTCCCTTTAGTGCAATTTCTTCTTGTCTCGTGGTTAGGTTTTGGTAGTCTTGCCTTCATGGCCTGGGTTCCCTTCCCCTTGAGGAAAGTTTGGTTTTGCTTCAGATAATAAAGTATTTTTATTTTCTACTTAGAAGAGCAGCAAAATCCTTCTTTCATTTTCTTTCAATCTTCAGAATATTTCTCTTTATTAAAGCCAGGCACAAATTGCCTGTCGCATCAGAGTTCTGAAAGCATTCTAGAACACTGGACTGCCTGATAATAAATCAGAATCTTTGACTTATTATTTCAACTTTTTTATTCCCCTTAAGCTCCAAAGTATACTAAGATATGCAATAATTAAATTTCAATTTCTTTTTCACTTGAGTGTTTCAGGCAGCAATTTTGAGAATCACCTCTTTTGAGAACAATCTTATTTCCAAAATCATAAGCAAAACAATCAAAACATAATGGTATTGAATACTTGTATGTTTTTCATTACCAAACCTAAAACTCCAACTGAAATCCTGAAACACAAAGCAGGAAATGGCTAAAAATAGTTGGAAGCAGTTTATCTCTAATCTTGTAATGGTGCTTAGTAAGTGTTAGCATAGTTCAGAGCTGTGCGCGATATATATGGGAAATGTCTGTGATAATCCATTGAGAACATTTCAGATAATCAAGAAATGCTTTTTACTTCAGGGATGGAAATTTCTCAAATGAAATCTGGAACAGGGGTTTTTGCCAACCAAGCATTGCTTGCATTTTGCTGAAGAATGTTTTGCCATTCCAGGTCCTTTAGCTCATCGATTTTCAGTAGTCCCCTCCATCATTTCCACTAACTCTCTTCTGTATTTTTCTGGCAATTCCTAGAGTTGTGCCTCCTGTACTGGAAGCTTTAGGAGCCAGTACTACAGCAAGGAGGTTCTAGGGGAGACCCATGTTGAGCTACTACCCTTTTCTTTCTCAAAGGACCCTCAGATGTAGCATTATAAATTTGTCTTTGTAGCACCTATGTGTTGCATATTTAGAAAATTATAGTAACTCTAAATAAATATAGGATTCCGATTGAAGAAAGAACACCCCACCTGAACAGGGACTTGAACCCTGGACCCTCAGATTAAAAGTCTGATGCTCTACCCACTGAGCTACTCAGGCATGAAAAATGAAACTGCTTTTCCTCACTTGACTATCTTCTGATGTCTCCCTCACTATGTTTCCCACTTGCTTCTTTCCTCATCAATTACATTTACAATAGTTTTCAATTTTAATTTCCCTATAATGATAAAAAGAACATTGCATTTTCACACTTAGAGCAGCCACTCTAAGTGCTATCGCTAAGATTTTTATCCATTTATCAGTGGCAGCATCAGCACTCTTCAACATTTCAACACAGTAGTCTAAAGTCAAACAATAAACTCATCGCAAATAACTCAGAAAACATGAGTGTTCACTGTGACATCATGTGCCTCACAAATTTAAACATTCATTGGATGCGGGTGCTTTCTGGCCAGATGCACCACTGGTAGCTGTGATAGTCAAAAAAAGCAAAAAGAATGTTACGAATTTTTAGGAAGGGAATGGTGACTAAAACCAGGAAAGTATTCAAGCTATCTAGAGAACCATAAAACCTTGCAATCGGTTTTTCAAATCTATGACCATTCTAAAAGCATCCATGGGTTCCCTTTAGTGCAGTTTCTTCCTGTCTCGTGGTTAGGTTTTGGTGCTCTTGCCTTCATGGCCTGGGTTCCCATCCCCTTGAGGAAAGTTTGGTTTTGCTTCAGATAATAAAGTATTTTTATTTTCTACTTAGAAGAGCAGCAAAATCCTTCTTTCATTTTCTTTCAATCTTCAGAATATTTCTCTTTATTAAAGCCAGGCACAAATTGCCTGTCGCATCAGAGTTCTGAAAGCATTCTAGAACACCTGGACTGCCTGATAATAAATCAGAATCTTTGACTTATTATTTCAACTTTTTTATTCCCCTTAAGCTCCAAAGTATACTAAGATATGCAATAATTAAATTTCAATTTCTTTTTCACTTGAGTGTTTCAGGCAGCAATTTTGAGAATCACCTCTTTTGAGAACAATCTTATTTCCAAAATCATAAGCAAAACAATCAAAACATAATGGTATTGAATACTTGTATGTTTTTCATTACCAAACCTAAAACTCCAACTGAAATCCCCAAACACAAAGCAGGAAATGGCTAAAAATAGGAGGAAGCAGTTTATCTCTAGTCTTGTAAGGGTGTTTAGTAAGTGTTAGCATAGTTCAGAGCTGTGCGCGATATATATGGGAAATGTCTGTGATAATCCATTGAGAACATTTCAGATAATCAAGAAATGCTTTTTACTTCAGGGATGGAAATTTCTCAAATGAAATCTGGAACAGGGGTTTTTGCCAACCAAGCATTGTTTGCATTTTGCTGAAGAATGTTTTACGATTCCAGGTCCTTTACCTCATTGATTTTCAGTAGTCCCCTCCATCATTTCCACTAACTCTCTTCTGTATTTTTCTGGCAATTGCTAGAGTTGTGCCTCCTGTACTGGAAGCTTTAGGAGCCAGTACTACAGCAAGGAGGTTCTAGGGGAGACCCATGTTGAGCTACTACCCTTTTCTTTCTCAAAGGACCCTCAGATGTAGCATTATAAATTTGTCTTTGTAGCACCTATGTGTTGCATATTTAGAAAATTATAGTAACTCTAAATAAATATAGGATTCCGATTGAAGAAAGAACACCCCACCTGAACAGGGACTTGAACCCTGGACCCTCAGATTAAAAGTCTGATGCTCTACCAACTGAGCTACTCCGGCATGAAAAATGAAACGCTTTTCCTCACTTGACTATCTTCTGATGTCTCCCTCACTATGTTTCCCACTTGCTTCTTTCCTCATCAATTACATTTACAATAGTTTTCAATTTTAATTTCCCTATAATGATAAAAAGAACATTGCATTTTCACACTTAGAGCAGCCACTCTAAGTGCTATCGCTAAGATTTTTATCCATTTATCAGTGGCAGCATCAGCACTCTTCAACATTTCAACACAGTAGTCTAAAGTCAAACAATAAACTCATCGCAAATAACTCAGAAAACATGAGTGTTCACTGTGACATCATGTGCCTCACAAATTTAAACATTCATTGGATGCGGGTGCTTTCTGGCCAGATGCACCACTGGTAGCTGTGATAGTCAAAAAAAGCAAAAAGAATGTTAGGAATTATTAGGAAGGGAATGGTGACTAAAACCAGGAAAGTATTCAAGCTATCTAGAGAACCATAAAACCTTTCAATCAGTTTACAAATCTATGACCATTCTAAAAGCATCCATGGGTTCCCTTTAGTGCAATTTCTTCTTGTCTCGTGGTTAGGTTTTGGTAGTCTTGCCTTCATGGCCTGGGTTCCCTTCCCCCTGAGGAAAGTTTGGTTTTGCTTCAGATAATAAAGTATTTTTATTTTCTACTTAGAAGAGCAGCAAAATCCTTCTTTCATTTTCTTTCAATCTTCCAGAATATTTCTCTTTATTAAAGCCAGGCACAAATTGCCTGTCGCATCAGAGTTCTGAAAGCATTCTAGAACACTGGACTGCCTGATAATAAATCAGAATCTTTGACTTATTATTTCAACTTTTTTATTCCCATTAAGCTCCAATATATACTAAGATATGCAATAATTAAATTTCAATTTCTATTCCACTTGAGTGTTTCAGGCAGCAATTTTGAGAATCACCTCTTTTGAGAACAATTTTATTTCTAAAATCATAAGCAAAACAATCAAAAGATAATGGTATTGAATACTTGTATGTTTTTCATTACCAAACCTAAAACTCCAACTGAAATCCCCAAACACAAAGCAGGAAATGGCTAAAAATAGGAGGAAGCAGTTTATCTGTAATCTTGTAAGGGTGTTTAGTAAGTGTTAGCATAGTTCAGGAGGCCCAGCTGCCTAACTGGGCAAAGTGCTGGAGTCAGTGCCCTGGGATGAGCAGCCTATGGGGTACCCTGACCAGTTCAAATCCTGACAAGAAGGCGGGATCTCAGAGCTCAGGTACATTAGGGAGTAGATCAGGGAGGGGTAGCACATTCACCGATCAGAATTGAGAGCAAGCACTGTCCTCCATCTAAGTAGAAACAGTCCTCCATGTGGAGATTGCAACCAGGGAGAAGGAAGCAGATCCAGCACATCCAGCGAGAGAGAAGCATCCAACCCCCACATGGCGATTCCAGCTAGGGAGAAGCAAGCTGATCCTAGAAAGTATCCAGAAGCAGCTTCAGGCATCCCCTTTCTGAGCTTCACCAATTGTTTCTTGCCGAACCACCAGGTAACTTTTCTCTTTTCGGAGTTGATCTGCCCTGCCCCCTTTTCCTCCTGGCTTCCCATCCTGTCATCTTCCTGTTCCCCTTCCCCGGTATCTGTCCACCCTTCCCGCCCCTGTGTTTCTCCCCTTCCCCCTTTCCTTTTCCTTCCCCATGGTCCGGAGGCATGGTGCTTCCCTTCTCCTGCCGCCCTTTAACTCCCCCTGCTCACCCCCCAGCATCCCCGGGGCTTAACCGCCCCCCCCCCTCCCGCACTTCCTGGAGCTTAACCGCCCCCCCCCCCCCCCTTTTTCCCACCGGTGACAGCGATTAAACTGGCTCTGCGGTGCCCGGCCCCGGCGCACTCCCCCATCCACACACCCTTCCGCCGGCCCCTCCCCTTTGAACTATTCGGCTGCCTGGCACCAGCCCCCCCCTTTTTCCCCCCACTCCCGCCCAATTCTTAGCTTTACCCCAGCTCCGTCGAGCTAATTTCCCGGCAGCACCATGGTTCTCCCCTCTCCATCCGGCCTCCCGCCCTGCCGGCTGCCACTCCCCAGCTCCCCATGCGGCCCCTCGTGCCGCTGGCCATGCCCCCATGAGATTTGGTGCCACCCCCCGCAACATTTCGCCGATCACCCCCAGTTCGCCCCCCCCCCCCCCAGGCCGCCGATCACTTCCCTCCCCTCCCCCGACCCTAGCAGCCTGCTAATCAGACCGGAGCTTTTCTGCGCCCATCCACCTCCCAGTGAATATTCCTGGAGGAGCCCTGGCCAGGCCCTCTCCCACTCCCCTTTATCGCCGCCCCTCTCGTCTTATTCACAGCAGCTCGCTCGGCCCCTGCCATCGCCCCCCCCCCCCCCAAATCGCCCCATTCCCACGAGAATTCGCCGCTCCCCCCACCAACTCCCACTGGCGCCAGCAATCAAACCCCCCCGGCCGCCCCCTCCGGCGGCTTCCAATTCCACCTGCCAGCCTGAGACTCGGCACCCACCCCCTTCATCCCCGCCTTCCAAAAATTTGGCAACCCAGCTGCAGGCAGCCCAACATACATTTTAAAACAGCTCCAAGTAGGTGTTTTTAAAAAAATGTCATTTAAGCAAATTGAGAGGGCACACAGGCCCATTAAGTTTATTCCAAGCACGTGGCCCTTGATATCCCACAACCCCCCCACAGGCCACCTAACACTACACCACCGTCCCCCTCTTCCCCTGGCACCCCCCGTGCAGTCACCCCCCAGGCCTCCGCTGTTACCCTCACTGGCCTGTTACATTTCCCAACATTTAACCCCCCCAAGCAGTTCCTTCCCCATGAAACATTTTCCCCCCGCTATCGCGGGGCCCAGTCGGACACCTCGGACACCAGCGTTGGCCCCCCTTCACTGTTTGATGTTTGACTCCCCCTGCCACTAGCGAAAGACCCCTGCACCCTGGGCTTGCCCCCCCCTCACTCCTCTGGCACCGCCCCCCCCCCCCCCATCCAGCCCAGAACCCCCCCCGGACGGACCTGAAGTGCCCCTTGCCCCCTCCCCCCACGCCCACGCCCAAAATATCCTGTATTGGGGTTTATTTACAAGTCAAAAACGTAAACACCAGCCCCTAACTCTCCATTCGGCCCCCCGCCCCTGCCCAAACCCCCCCCCCCCCCCTCCACTTTCCCACACCAGCCGCCCTTCATCCTCAACGCCCAACCACATCCACCTTGCAGGTGGGGGTTTTACCTCCACCAGGTTACCGACTCCCCTCCCCCCCCCCCCCCCCCCCCGGATTGTGATCTAACCTATTTATGTGTTTACACAGCATGTCTGCCATTCGTTCTTTCATGGCCAACAGTTTGGCCGCACCACAACTCGCTATAATAGATCAGGCTCCAGCCGGCAAAAGAGCGAGGAAGAAGCCAAGCAAGCTACAAGAAAACTTCACTGCTACCCCAGATGATGACAAACGGGCAAGAAGCAAGGCTAAGACGCAGAGGAACAAGACACACAAAGCAGCGTACAGGTGACAACCACACAGCATTAGCCACTTGGGCTACTATGTTCCTGAGCAATGCCCTTTAGCAAGCATGACCCCTTCGAGCACAGCAGCGCCACAACAAGTTTACGATGCCACAGCGAGCACGGCACTAACTGAGAGCGAGCTGCGACAGGTCACAGAGCAGGCACTGGTGGCAGCGGCGATCCATGGCTCCGACAGGGTGAAGTCACCGCTAGCAGGGCTAACTCAAACCGGCAGCCTGTTCCGCTCACAGTATAATAAGGTAACCGTCGGCCCACATCCAAGTGCAGCTGGCAACACTACTATTCCACCGCATCACTCTGTCATCAAAGAGCCAAACCGGCGCTCACAAGAGGGACAGAGCTGTGAATACTCTGTTTTAAGCATGGGCCAGGCTAATGCGCAGGTTCCTCAAAAACAGCTCAGTTACCAGCCACAAACGCTTAATGCGCTGAGCGGTAATGGCAGCGAAGTGTGGCTGGGGACTCAAGGGGGTACAATTGATAGTTTCTGTGCCATTAAAGCCTTTTTGATAACTTTAATGGACAGGGTGTTGGGGGCGCAGTATCACCACAACCCCAAAAAGCACCCAAGCAAGTCGATACACGGGGACTGGGGCCTTCAGGGCAAGCCATGGGGGAGGCCTTCCCATTAGCTACAACACAAACCGAGGTGGATCCCAGAACAACAGCAGCAGAAACAGCAGAGAGTCAGGTGAGGACCACAGGGCAGGAATACGTAGTAAACGCAGCCACTAAAGTTACCAAGGTAAGGATCCAAGATGGCGGAGAGGTAAGACGTGTGTGAGCGTCTCTCCTTTCAGTTTGCCTTATCGTTGTTTGATGCCACATTCTGGCCGCAAGAAGAGAGCGAGGGAGCGGCTAGCTCTAGAGCCCCCCTCGGCTCTTGCGGTCTTGGGACCAATGGACGCACACATACGCCGGGGAGTTGATACTCCAGGCAGGAGCTCGCTGGCAGCGGATCGGAGAGAAGATGAGTCCGGAAGCAGCCCTGAGCAGTCATTGATATTCTCGCCGGAGGATAGACGCCCGCCTGAAAACCCTGCGAAGAGATACTCTGAACAACAAAGAGTGGAACCAGAGGTGCAACAACTAGGTGCCTCTGAGATATCCTCTCTAGAGCCTAAGTTGTCGGAAGGAAGTCTCCCCACGGTATTACATCGGGGTTCAGAGTCGGGAGAAACACTTGAAGTGGATCAGCAAGTGGAGAGAGGGGAGACGCCAGAACTGCTACGAAATCCGAGAGAGGGGATTTCTACTAGCGTTGGTGAAACTTCTCTAGGTCCGGTTCAACTTGCAGAGCTGGTAAGACCAGAAACTTTTACTCTACAGACTATTTGGGAAGCAATAAAAGAAACAAACAGTAATATTCAGCGCCAGATTTTGTCAACTGCTAAATCTGTTGAAAATCTAGAAATTAAAATGTTGAATGTTGAAAAAGAGCTTGTGGAAAAAACGAAGAAATTACAAACCATAGATGTGAAAATGGAAAGTTTGAATAATTTGCAAAGTGAATTAATTAAGGAAAATCAAATCCTTCACCAGAAAGTGGAAAATCTGGATAATCAAATGCGTGCAAGACACCTGAGATGCATTAATTTCCCAAAACTGCCATATATGGCGGCTAAAGATCTATGGAGGAAATACATGATTGAAAATTTAAAAATTACTGAAGAAACTCTTCCTATCATATCAAAAGTCTTTTACATCCCACAAAAAAAAAGTACTGAGTCTGATTTAGATAATTTTCAGATACTGGTCCCTAGAGAAATACCAACTATGAATATCTCAGAATTGCTTGAACAATCGGAAGAAAGTGTGGCTGTACCATCAACTTTGATAGTAGTTTTTCTACTCCAATCTGATAGAGAATGGGTTTTTAAGAAATACTTCTCTCATCGAACTGAAACTTTCTTTAACTTTAAAGTTCAGATATTCCCTGATCTCTCGAGGCAGACGCAGAAAAGGCGACAACAATTTCTGCTGTTAAAGCCACAAGTGCTGGAGATGGGTGGATTGTTTTTGTTAAAGTTCCCTTGCAAGTGCTTGGTTAAGTTTCAAAGCAATTCTTATATGTTCTTTCAGCCTCCTCAACTAACATCTTTTATTGCTAGTAAAAAAAGTTCTGTTGCATTTTCCTCTCCTGTAACTTGACATGTAAACTTTTAAAGGTGTGCTAAAAGGTCTATTAGAAATATAACTCACCCTATATTTGATTATTGATGTATAAAATCTTTCTTAAGGTTGTGTGAATCTTGGATCCATATTGTGGGCTAAAAAATATGACTACACAGATCTTTATATTAAGGATTGTAATTGAAATATTATTATTAGATGGAAATATGTTAGGATTCCTATTGTGAGTTGATATTTACTTAATGATTTGAAGCATGTGTAGTGTATGCATTTCAATTTCAAGTATTCTTGAATTAAAATTGTAAAATTGATAAATAAAAAAAAAAAAAAAGTTACCAATGCGACACAATACACATGTACTGTGGGCTCTCTCATCGCGCATGTTTCAGAAACAATAAAAGCGAAAATATGGCACAGCAAGTATGTCGACATATTCGAATTGCTTAGGAGGGACGGGGAAGAAGCCGAGCCAAAGTGCCATGAAGCATGCAAGCTAACAGCTAGAGATAAACCCTTCATAGCCAGAACTTTAGCCAATTGGTCGGCGGGTTTTAGAATTTTGTCTAGTATTATAGGGGAAAAACACACAGAAAAATGTTGCTCCCTGTTCACATAACAAGACATTATATGCGGTGCATACCGCACGTATGGGGGTACGGGTTGGTTAGAATATGACGAACAGTTCAGAAGAAATATGGCAGTGAACCCTAGCTTGGACTGGGATCGCAAGGATATTGATTTGTGGCTCTCAAAAATCACCCCGTACAGATCAGTGCAGGAAGTCATCCCTGGCTTCTCAGAAAATGCGTACCAGCCTAGTACATGGTCAGCACCTTGCCACCAGACTTTTCCTGGGAGGCCCCCGTTCATGCAACCCGCTAGATTTAGGGGTGGCGCTCCCATATGCTGGCTGTACAATGCCGGCTTTTGCAGATATACTGGAGCCTGTAAATTCAGACACTCCTGCACTGTATGCGGGGCAGGCCACCCGCAAGCCAAATGTGCAAGGGGCGGTAATATCCAACAGTCAGAGCAGCAATAGATTTGGTAGGGCTCCGACACCTATCAACCTACATAGTTTGCATGTAGGTTGATAGTTGTTGGAGGCAAGGTGGCTTTATGAAGCATTTTCTCAAGGTTTCCACACACCATTCATGGGCTCCGAAACCTCTACAGAGGCTAATAATCTACTATCAGCAAGGAGCAAGGAGGAGGTCATAGATCAAAAATTTTAAAAAGAATGCTCCATGGGTAGGGTGGAAGGCCCATTCAAAGAAAAACCGCTACCCAACTTTAGGATTTCACCACTAGGGGTGGTACCCAAAAAAGAGCCAGGTGAATTCAGAATGATTCATCATTTGTCCTTCCCGGAGGGTGGATCAGTTAATGATTATCTGGACCCCGAAGCATGCTCAGTAGCTTACGCATCATTTGACCAAACATTAGACATGGTGAGGCATTGGGGATAAGGAGCATGTTTGGCCAAGGTGACATCAAATCAGCCTTCCGTTTGCTTCAGATATTCCTCTGTCCAATCTTGCCTGTGAAGAGGTACTGCAGTCTCCCCAGTGCTAGAAACATAGTAAAAACCATACCAAACCAGTATCACACCTCTCTCCCTTCCTGACTCTCCTCCCTATTCCCTTTCTGTTCTCTATCCCTCTTCCCCCTTGCCCTTCTACTAGGCCCTTTAACCTAGAATCCTTTCCTATGTTCCTCTGAGGAGCAAATCCCCCTCCCTACTAAAAATTATGTACTTTCAACTGCCCCCTCCAACTGTTACCCCTCCCTAAACATCAAAATTAAAGGATAAGTAGAAGCCTTAGAATCCTTATCCATCATGTCTCTTCTAAAGGGTTTCTTAAGTTGCTGTCCGAGTGTAGCAGGAGCCCCCGATGCATCCAAAAGTACTTTTCTCCATCCTTTCCTCTCTACTTAGGCCACACCGCTGAGGGGCACCTCCAATCTATTTGGGCGCATTGCCAGCTCTCCCTGATCTGCTCGATGAGCCTTGCCCAACATCTCCCTGAGTGAGCCCATACAGGCCGATAGACTGGGCCACTCCTTCACATTACTAAGGGCCGGTATCTGTTAATTCGGGCTCCTTTGTCTTTTGTCACTGGAACAAAGGCTAGTGTTTATGGACCCGCCTTCACCTTCTCCCCACGCATGCTTCTTCCAGGCCTCTGTAATGTTGCTAGGTTCTTCAGGAAAAGGGCCTGTGCCATTTTTACTCTGTCTCTTCAAAAACAGCACCTGGTTTCTCAAAAAGACTTCCACACTCCACCAATATCAGCATTTTTGCCAGGTAAACAAGCTAGAATCGCATCTGCTGTTTATTTAGGGTCTTCCTAATCCGAACAAATTCCATTCTTTTTCTGTTACCCCACTGTAATCAGGAAATATGTCCACATGGTTACTTTATTAGGTGAGCAGCCTGAGTTCCCGTGCCTTTTGAAACACCCACTCCTTTGCCCGAAAGTTATGAAGTTGTACTATGAAAGCACATGGTATGCTAACATCCAGTCTGCTGTGCCCCGGTACCTGGTGTCCCCTGTTGATAGCAATTGATGGATCCTTTTTTTCTGGGCGAGCTGTTCTCAAAAGAATTTCTCCAGAAACCCCCTCACTTCTCAGCCTTCAACCCACTCCAGAAGTCCCACCATACGAATGTTGGATCAGCATGAGCGGCCCTCCATATCCACCACCTTCTTTTTCAGGACTTTTATTTATTTATCTATTTATTTATTTAAAAACTTTTCTATACCGTCATTAAGTTAAGTACCTGCTTCTTAAGGGCCAACAAGGAATTGGCTGCTGTAAACTCAATCCTCCACCATGGACACCCAGTTCTTTCACTCTGGGGCCCACGGGGTTGATTTGTTCCTTAATTTCTCCCATTGACACCTTCATTGAGCCCATCTCTTTGGTGACCTTGGCCCAGAGCTTCCTAATCTCACTTAAAATTTTTGCCTTCGTATCTTGCTTGATACCTTGATTGTGACTCTCGCCTCCTTCCACTCGTTTTTATTTACCCGCCTGCCTGCACAGCCTCAGTATTGCCAGCCTCATGGTAAAAATCTGTTATAGCCCTTTCCTGAGTACTGTGTGTCTATCGAGAGACCATCTTGACCCTTGATTACTTAATCCGTAAAGATTCAGATAAACACTTCTTATCCAAATCAGCTCAACACTTTTTCACTCCTCCTCATAAACCCTAATGGCTAACCATAATGATAAAATGTTTTGGGTTTTTATACTGGAGGATCTACTCCCAAGTGAATGGAGCTTCATTGCGATATGTTTGCTTCCATGAATGTTCAACAGTAGTCCCCCAGAAAGATTTCTGATAATTTGAAGTCACATTTATGGCAACCCTGTCATGAATTTCTGTGACAAGTTTGCAGTTAACTCATCTGACCATTGCAGAACCTAGTTCTAAATAGAGGACACAGTACACAGCTTCTGTGTCTTCAGATGCATAGAAACAATGGATATCAGAACATTTTTCCAAATCTTAGAAAAAGTATTTAGTGTGGCGAGGGTATTGTTATGGAATTCAGATTATTTTATTGCATCAGTGATTACCACACCATTTTTAGGATATAAATCTATAATTTTTGTATGTATGCAATAATAGAAAAATGCCTGATTTCCAGCAAAGTACAATGAATTAAAATGAAATAGAATACAGTTTACAATAAAATACATATTATACAGAAGCACAGTTCTGAAACAGTGTACAGAAATCCTGTGGTTTTTACTAACTCACATTCAAATTACTATTTTAAAGACTAATTGGTGAGCAACAAATCTAGTGGTTTTTCAATCCATAACAGTTTCTGGATTTTTTGATGAAACTAGTCTACAAAACAGTACAATTAAAGTTGTGAACTGTGAAACAAGGAAATGTTCTTTGCTATATTTTTTTTAGCTTTCTATTTAGTTATGGTAGAGCATGATGAAAAATCTCTCTTTTATACCTGTCTGTACTTATAGATTTTAACATTGTGGTGGTAACAGTCAGCAATGGCTAAGAACCCATTCTTTGTCACTGTAAGCCCTCTGGGTCCCTCTAAGTCTTGATTGACCACCTTTGCCATTAGAGAGTAGTCAGGATTAAACATCACTACACAGTTTTGTCCTTTATCTGCTACAAAAACATTTCTGTCTTGATCCACACCGACTCCAGAAGGATTGACAAAGCAGAATGCATTCCCATAGTTAGGTCCAATTGTCTTCTTCAGAATTCTCTCATTGTCTATAATCTTCAGACAGCAGCCTTGATGATTTTGAAAAAGCTGACCTTCTGTGACAATTATGTCTTCATCCTGCCAGAAAAAAGAGCAGGTACAGTACCTCCGCTGGCACAAAGGAATTTTATTTTATAACCAATATGAAAACTTTTGGGTGGTGTTTTATTTATTTATTTATTTTTATTTGAGTTTTATACACCGTCATTCAGTAGAACCATCATAACGGTTAAGGAGTGAAAAGGAGTGATTATGATGAGGTCCTGATATCTCAGTATTTTACAGGGTGCAGAGAGGGAGCAGGATGAATGGTGGTCATGGAGTCTTGCAACTCTGAAGTGATTTTGGAACGAAAGGTGAAAATCCCTGCTTGTCCTTTCAAGAAAGAAGATTATGTTTCTCTCCCAGCCTGTCATATGTCTCTCTTTGGGGCCAATGCAATACAGTGTGCTCAGCTGAGTGAGTCCAATAGCGCTAATCTCATGCAAATGCATGTGACTGAGGCTATTAGCATTCACTCCAGATGAAACAAAAATGTGCGTCTAGGATGCACATTTAGCAATCAGAAATGATCGCCTGCCTGGAGGCCTGCATCCCTAGCTCCTCCTTGCTAACGCGACCCCCTAATTTAAATATTGCATGGTGCCTCCAGGGGAGTGGGAAGAATTTCCCTGAGCTAGTATTCATTCATTTCCCAGGCCACCGGCACTTCCAAGTTCAAATAGATACAAATGAGATCAGTGACTTAGAGAAATTCCAGTTACATTTTGCATTCTTTGAAACCCTTTGATCAAAAAGGGTTCAGCCTGGCGATCTGAAAAACCAGCTGTCTACCAGGAAAGAAACAAGTTAGAATGGAAAGCCGGAGACTGTTTAACATTTTCATTATGACTTGGAGAAGGTATAACAAAGGAACTGTCCTTGGTGTGGTAATATGGTTTAAGAGAGAATGAATAACATTGGTAGTTCCCTGTACGTACCCGGATCAGTCCAGACTCCTGGTTTTGCTCCCTTCTAGCAGATGGAGACAGAAGTTTATCAAACAAAACTCCGCCTTATCTAGGCTGGTGCCACCTACAGTCTGGCAGTATTCTTCTGTCTCCTAGCAGGTGGAGGAGGTGCAAAACCTACAGTCTGTGCTGAGGCCTAGTTTTTCAGTTCTAGATAGTATTGTTAGCTGGGAAAAAAAGAAAGATAAAGTTAGAATAAGGTATAGGACCGCAGTGGTTTGACTGCAGGTCCAGTCTCCCGCCTCCCAGGGGGTTGTGAGGTCCTGAGGGGACCATCCCCCCTGGTTTCCGAGGCCGCTGAGGTGTGGGGTGCTTTGCCCTCCTGTCAGCTTGACTTTGTGACTGGGGGTAATACCGGAGAGCCGGCTCTCTCCCCCCAGTTGGTCCAGGACCTGGAGGCTATTGGGCGAGTATATTTAAAAAAAAAAAAAAGGTTTTTTTTTGTGTGTTCTGTTGGGGCTTGATTCTCCTTCCCTTCCAATCGTGTTCGGGGTACTTGCGAGCCGTTTTCGCTGCTTTCCGAGCGATTTTCGGGGCCGTTTTTCACTGCAGCATGCCGCGTTGGGCTGCTTGTAGGGCCTGCGGCACCACGCGGACGCGACTGTCCCGGGACAATTTGTGTTCCAATTGTCTCTCCGGAGGCGAGGGAGTCTCTGCAGCCCCGGGCAGGGTCCTGGTGAGGGTCCAAACGGTAACCGGAACATTTGGGGACTTACAGTCTTCAGGTGCCGACCCGTTCCTGCGGAGTGCGGGAACGGGCGCCATTTTGGGTTCAATAGGGTCAGCTTCGGCGGGAGCGGCCGCCATTTTGGCCCCGCTGGTATCCGCGGCTGCCAAGGCTCCGGTGGCGCGGGGGGAGGACAACTCCCCACCGCGATTGTCACCACAAAACAGAGTCCTTTAGGGGGACGGACCTGCGAGACCCGGCTGTGCTTCCAATCCAGAGGTCCCTAAGGGGGATCAGACTGATTTGTCTTCAGACTCTTCTTTCTCGTCTGATTTTGTTTTGCTTATGCATAAAGCCTTCAAGGCCTGCAAAGCGGGCATGAAAAGAGCACACGGACCTGACCCCCCCACTAGGGTCTGGGAAATGGGCCAAGCCCGCTCAGGACCCAGATCTCACGGAGGGGCCACGCCCTTTCTGATTGCGGACCCCTCTGGTGGATCCGGATTCCTCTTCGGATACGGAGGATCCAGAGGACCAGCTGGAGGGCCAGGACCTGCCATCCCAAGCCCGAGGAGGGTTGAAGGTGAAGAATATGTCTGATTAAGACAACCAAAAATACCCAGATTCCTCTGCTGTACTGTGGCCTGTCAGAGGTGAATGAACTCTGAGTGACTTTCTGACTATCACAGATTCGAAGGATGTAGAAGATTTAGGAAACTTGTAAGCTCTGCAAAGCATATAATTAAAGGTCAGGAAGGCATCAATGACAATACAGGGAAGCTGGGTCCAGGATGCAGGCTTTTGTCTTGCAGATGCCTATTTCAACGGACAGGAGCCAGGTGAATGAAGATGCCCCTGAGGGTACAGTTTTAATTAAGTCCTGGCTCCAGAAAACGGAATTCATGCTGAGCTTCCTATTGAAACCACAGACTTGCTATGTGTTTACACAACAAAGAATATCAAGAGAAGAACAGAAGAACAAAGTGCATCAAAGCCAGGTTGATAAAGGAACTTTTATGGTGGGAGGATGAACAGGGTTAGAAGAATTCTCAGTTGAGGGAGGTCCTCACAAGCATTTCCTATACATGATAGATTGTCATGACAACAGCATAATGTATCTTTGTAAAGAAGTCTTTGGGCAGTCACGTCATTCATTCTGGAAACTTCGGTAGTGCTGTATTTTGATTATATAAGTCAGGGCATGTCATATATTCATTGAGATGCTAGTTATTACAGATAGAGGGCATATCGCATCTCACAGGAACACTTGGTAAAGCCAAATAAATTTCAATTTGTACTATTGTACTGAGTTTGAGTGTTCTTGTTGCCCTGGCTTTGAGTCCAGAAATTATTGACAAAGGGGATGGTGACCAGCTGTCTGGAAATCTGCGAGGTGCCCATGGGGCAGATGGTGATGACCAAAAGGTGGTCCGTCTCGTTCGACAGAACGAACTGGGTCCCCTCATTCATACAGCTACCTCAGGAAGAGTCCAGGCTTGGGGCTATGGACCCGCTGGTGTTGGGCCTGAGGGGCCCTCCCTCAGCTTTTCCCTTTCATTTTTCAGCGACAGATTTGCTCTTCAAGGAATGGGATACCCCAGACTTAGGCCTCACGATGGTTAAAGCGATGGATAAGCTCTACCCCCCTGCCAGATGAGGCCTTGGAGCTGCTAAGGGTCCCTAAGGTAGATTCGGCTGTGGTGGCTGTCACGAAGAAGACCACAATTCTGGTTACCGGGGGGACGGCTCTTAAAGACTTGCAGGACCGTAAGCTGGAGATCCAGCTTAAGAAGATATTCGAGGTCTCTGCGCTAGGGATTCGTGCAGCTATCTGCAGTAATTTCTCCTTGTGAGCAGGGCTTCATTGGGTGCAACAGCTACTAGCTAACGACTCGCTTTCCCCAGAGGAAGCGCGCCAGGCGGGATGTCTGGAAGCGGTGATTGCTTACAGTGCAAATGCTTTTTATGATTTGCTTCGGACATCAGCCAGATCCATGGTGTTGGCAGTTTCAGCACGGCGCTTGTTGTGGCTCCGCCATTGGGCAGTGAATGTATCCTCTAAATCACGGCTGGGTTCGTTGCCGTTTAAGGGCAAGTTGCTGTTTGGAAAGGAATTGGAGGATCTAATTGAGTCCCTAGGCGAGAACAAGGTGCATCGTTTGCCAGAGGACAGACCAAAGTCAAGAGGTGCTCTGTCTTCCCGTTCACGATATAGGGGAGTTCGGAGGCCTCGGACTTCTCGGGGGTCAGTTTCCTCCTTCCGCCATAGTGCCAACAGGCAGCAGTCCTTTCGCGGGCGCCACTTCGGCCAACCGGGGGCTGGTCAGAATGCGCAGGGTGGAAAGCCCTCACAATGATGTGCGGCCGGTCCATTCCTCGGTACCAGTGGTCGGAGGCAGGTTGTCTCGATTTTACAAGGAGTGGACCAGAATCACATCGGATGAGTGGGTCCTAGATGTGATAAGACACGGTTATGCATTAGATTTTGTACGTCAGCCTCGCCAGTGCTTCCTGGTCTCACCCTGCGGCTTTGCGGCCAAACGTCGGGCGGTAAGAGAGACTCTGAGACGTCTTTGAGATCTCGACGCAATTGTTCCGGTCCCGTCACCTGAACTTCGCAGGGGCCGTTATTCCATTTACTTTGTGGTTCCAAAAAAAGAAGGAACCTTTCGTCCCATTCTCGACCTATAAAGGATCAACAGATGTCTGCGAATACCTCGTTTTTGTATGGAGACCCTGCAGTCCGTGATTGCTTCGGTGCGACAGGGGGAATTTCTCGTGTCCCTGGACCTCACGGAAGCGTACCTTCACATCTGGATCCGGGCTGATCACCAGTGATTTCTAAGGTTCTCCGTGTTGGGTCAACATTATCAATTTCAGGCACTGCCGTTCGGCCTTGCCACCACGCCTCAGACTTTCACCAAGATTATGGTGGTGGAAGCAGTGCAGCTTCACAGAGAAGGTTTTTTGGTGCACCCGTTCCTGGACGATTGGCTGATTCGCGCAAAATCTGTCAGGAAGCAATTCGGGTGCTTCAATTGTTGCGAACTCTCGGCTGGGTAGTCAATGCGTCCAAAAGCCAGCTGATGCCTTCTCAGTCTCTGGAATTTTTGGGAGCTTTATTCAACACTCGTCGGGGAAAGGTGTCTCTCCCAGTGGAACACATGTACAAGTTACAGGGTCAGGTGTGAAACATGTTATCCAGGCAAGTTCCGATAGTATGGGATTAGCTTCAGGTGTGTAGGGGTCAATGACTTCGACATTGGAATTGGTTCCTTGGGCTTTCGCTCATATGCGGCCTTTACAGTCAGCGTTGCTTTCCCAATGGAACCCGGTGTCAGAACAATTTCATCTTCCTTTACCCCTGACGGATTCAGCTCGGTCCAGCCTGGATTGGTGGTTGTGTCAGAGCAACTTACGCCGCGGAGTACCGTTAGTAGTTCCGGCCTGGACAGTGGTCACTACGGATGCCAGCTTGTCCGATTGGGGAGCAGTTTGTCTGCGGAAGACGGTGCAGGGGCAATGGTCCCCACAGGAAGCTTATTGGTCCATCAATCGTCTGGAGACCAGAGCGGTTCGATTGGCGCTGCAGGCTTTTCTTCCGCTTCTCCGAGGCATGTCGGTCAGAGTTCTGTCAGACAATGCGACCACGGTGGCTATCATCAATCGGCGGGGGGGAACCAAGAGTCAACCAGTGGCGTTGGAAGCCCGTCAGTTGATCGCATGGGCGGAAAAGAATTTGTGCAGCATAGCAGCCTCTCACATTGCTGGGATAGAGAACGTTCACGCGGATTTCCTCAGTCGCAACCGCCTAGACCCAGGAGAGTGGGAACTTGCAGACGCCGCATTTCAGCTCATTTATGTCCAGTGGGGGACACCCTCTCTGGACCTGATGGCAGCGTTCAAGAATTCCAAAGTTCCTAGATTCTTCGCCTGTCGCAGGGAGACTGGAGAGGAGGGCATGGACGCTCTGGTGCTATGACGTATGTTCTACTGTATGTGTTTCCTCCGTGGCCCCTCATCGGCAGGGTCCTTCGCCGCATAGAGTTACATCCGATGGAGGTGATGCTCATAGCTCCCGAATGGCCGCAACGTCCCTGGTTTGCGGATCTGATAAATCTGGCCCTAGAGGACCCCCTACAGTTTCCGAATGTGCCGGATCTACTGCATCAGGGGCCTGTTTGTTTCTACCAGGTCAAACGCTTTTGTCTAGCGGCATGGCTTTTGAGAGGCAGTGGCTGAAATCCAGAGGGTACTCGGATGCTGTGGTAACTACTCTCTTAAGGTCCCGCAAGGTTTCTACATCTTTATCTTATGTGCGAGTCTGGAAGGTCTTTGAGGCCTGGTGCCTTGCTCAGGATGTGGTGCCCACTCGTGTGACCATTCCGGATGTTTTGCATTTTCTTCAGGATGGTTTGGCGAAGGGTCTCTCATGTAGCTCCTTGCACATACAAGTGGCGGCGCTAGGTTCTTTGCGGGGTCAGATCCACGGCGCGTCTTTTGCATCTCACCCAGATGTTGCTCGGTTCCTTAAAGGGGCAAAACATTTACATCCGCCAGCTTGTAGAGCTGAGTCTGTTCAGTGTTGTTGGATGGCTAATTCATCCTGCTATATATGAAAAACACTGTTTACGATAAGCAAACTTGCTTTTACCCATAAAAAGAGCTTTCATTTTTACTCTCTTGTTGTTTAACCTTCATTGGTTTCCAGTTCATTTTAAAATTTTAACACAGGCATTTAAGGATTTGAGGGAGAAGGGCCCTTTTTACCCTTTTTACCTCAGAAACTTTTTACCTCAGAAACTGGCTATTGTGGTTCACTCCCTCTAGGTCCTTGAGGTCAGCCTTGGATACATTGCTTTGTACCTTACTGGCAATGCACTCAAAAAATCGCATGTCTGTGAGAAGAAGAAGCCGGGTTCTACGCTCCGATATCGGAGCACCATTCCTCCCACTCTTCCCCAGGACCAAAAGTAGACAGACCAGCCCCAAGGTAAGCAAAGCTGCATGAGTTTGACACCCTCAATGCTTCCTGCCCCCCATGACCCACAAAGACACCAAGCATCAGGAGAGGCACTGGAAGCCAAAGCCAGCACCATCAAGTGGCCATGATGCCGGCATGGTTGCATCGAAAAATGCGTCGCAACATAGCATGTCCGGAGCCGCTCGGCATAGAGATTTGGAGCAAGCGCTGAAGTTGACCAATCCTAACGTACGATGCTCCAATGCGTTGAGGCATGCATCGAAGCACAAGCCAGCTGACCAGGCATCAACGCGACCATGAGACACAACATCGGGGGCCAAGACGCAGACAGTGCATGCATCAAATCAATCGATGCAGGGTGACTCCGGGTGAAGCAAATCTTCTCAACCTAAGTCTAAGTCACTGCAAGAACAGGGAGCAGACCCTCAGTGTGTGCTCACACCACAGGAGCTACAGGAAATGGGATTTTCCAATGTGGGAACACCCCTGAACTCTCCCTTGTTGGAAGGTTCCTCTGAGATTAGATCTTCTCCAACCTGTGTTCCGTCTCCTGGGAGAAGCGATATTCACCCCAGCTTCAAGAACCTTTATCAAAGAGGCACAAGTCGTCTAATGCAATGGAACCAGCAATTTAGCATAAATGAGGGGCAGCATTGGACATTCTCCTGGCTGCAGTACCGGCAGGAGCCAAGAAAACTCACTTGGCCCAGGGCAAGCTTCATCAAGTTACTACCATAGCTACAGGGGCAAGAGAATGGCATACCACCGAACAGGGTGGCTTAGCCTCCCAAGCGATGTCCCTGATCTCAGAGATTCTTAGTAATTTCTTCACATCTCTGGAAACAGGAGCCGCAGTGTCCACCTCCAAGCCCCTTGTTGGGGGAGTTGTCCCCATGAGAGGATTCCCCACCTCGACCACATAGCTCTCAGGATGAAAGGGGATCTCGCCCACCGTCATTGTCACAGCGAAGCTCGGAACCACCTGACTCTCCATCCTCTTCCCCGTGATCCTCTATGGGTATTCCATCCAAACCGCCCGAAGAACCCCCAGAGCCCTCCTTGCTACCCGAGGACCTTCATTACTCTAAGTTCATAGAGACGGTAGAGTCTTTGCCTTGAAGATCCCAAATTGAATATATATGAGTCCATTTCTAAGGCAGACTTTGTGAAATGGTTTGAAGAGTTAAATGCTAATATAGGAGGCCTTAAAGCTGAACTGTCCCAACTTGTTGCCAAGCTATGCTGTGACATTGGCGAAATTGGGCACAGAGTAGACGAAATGGAAAATCAATTGTAGAAGCAAATGGTAGCCAGTGATAGACTTTCAAAGAAAATCTTAAATATTGATCAGAGCAATCGACCTTGCAAGATAAAGTAGAAGATTTAGAAAACAGATCCTGCCGGCGTAACCTGCGATTCTGGGGGATCCCTGAACAAGAGCAATATAGAAATGCTGTTAAAGTAGTGAAGCAAATTAGCAAGTTTCTACTATCGAAGGAAAATGAAGACATCCATCTGGAAGATATATAGGGAGGGTCCTTCATTTTGATAGGTAATCCAGCATTGGGCTGTCCATTTAAATATCTTTGAAGAGCAATGGTGAGCGGTTTCTGCCATTGTGGTAGCTGCGTCATGGAGCTTTTATAGCCGCAAGAGAAGGTATGTTTCTCAGTCGTTAGCCGGTTTCCTTTTGATTAAGAATGTTTTTTAAAATTGATGTTTTTTTGTGTACTCTTTCTTTCTGGAGTTGTGATGTTCCCCTTATGAAGGCATTTTCTAATGCCGAAACACTGGCAATGTTGGATTTTGGAACTGAAGTAAAAGTACCATAGAGGGTTTATGAAGAGTTTTGCAGATATTGAATTGTTTAAACAAGTACAGATAAGCAATGACAAGTTTAGAGAATTTATTAGTATCATATAATTATTTTCTGATTTTAAGAATTAAAAAAGAGTGAATAAAAATAGGAATACGGGAAGAAGTAACTGACGCAAACTAAGTGTTCTTATATGATACTGGTTGCAGCCCATTGTGGGCAAGAGCCTGTGAATTATATTTGAAAGAGCACAATCTTTCTGATACTGACTCCCATTTTTTAGCGTATGTTTATCCTCGTGGTTTGATGTTAGTTTTGTGTATAATACAAGGTTTTGCCACTATATTTTCTGATATTGTTATCTTACAGCTGATGATAATATATATGGTGTGCATTTTGTGGATGGTAGTGTAGGCCTTAAGGTCAGAGCTAAGCAGTTTTTAAAAGTGAGTTGCAATTCTCCTAGTAAAATGGGTTTTACCATAGGAAAAGACAGTCATTATGTTTACGCAGTAACATTTTATCCAGCTTTTCTACTGATGACATGTGTTAGAGTAAAATTACATTAATAGTTGAACTCAGATTTGCTATTTTTCCCATAAGAGGAAAAGTGTGTGAAAACCACACTTATTAGAGCTAAACTCTTGCAGGAAGGAATCTTCTGGATACAGGGCTGTGAATGCAGTGAAGGGAATTAACAGTGGGTCTGTAGTGGCTTTGCCATTGGTTCTCCCCAAATATATATTTTTAGCATTGACAACTATTTTATCATTCAGAAATTTTTAATGAATGCTGCCTATTATGACGGATGCTATTTGTGAAAATTTGATTATTTGGAAATATTTATCCCCCATAGCTCAAAATGGAAATTATTTTGGAGAAGAATATCAATTCACAGCCTATAGGGAATTAGGTGATTAATCATTGGGAGGAAGAGGGGAGTAAACAAATGGAAAAAGTCCTATCAATTGTACAGTCCAAACAATAAAGAAACAGTGAAATACATTTATGAAGCAGTTTTATGACTTTAGAACCTATAATTGGTCAATGCATACCTTATTGACTGCAATATACTCAGGCCTTTGCAGTCCATCTATGACATTCATCTTGATGATGGCATGCATTCTCCAGTCCACTGCAATGATGTGAATTTTACCCTCATTTGTCCAATCTGTTACTGCAATACTGTTAGATTTTAGGACTGTCATCCCATAAGAATGCCTCCAATCAGTTTTGGAGGATTTAAGTAGATGGATCATCTCTCCATCTTTAGAAAAGACCTTAATGGCTTGTGATCCATCAGTTACAAGCAACAGACCTTCTTGTGTACATGTAACATCTCCAAAATCTTGAACTAATTCTGATCTATAGGAGAATCCCTGTTTGTAATGTCCATTAGGGCAGAAGATCTGGATCTTTTTGTTACCAGTGTCTTTTACAGCCAGATCACCATCCAGAGTTGTGGTCATACTGGTAGGCCAAATAAATCTTCCAGGCTCTGAACCAAACCCTCCCAGTTCAGTGACTAGACTGTTGTAAAATATTCTTTGAATCCCAGAGAATTTCCAGCCTTTGTTAAATTCGTGCATGGCTTTCTGTAGGAAAGAAGGAAAAGTCAGACACTTAGTTAACTAGCAAGGAAAGTATGCTGTTTTAAAATTTGAATGGTTCAGTCCTTTTTATCCTTTGATCTAGCACAAACAGCTTTAAAATATTTGGTTATTTAGTGGAAGATTTTCAAAGTAGTGTACATTGGAGACTATATTGATATTAGATGCTGGTTTTCAGTGAGGAATAATTATACATAACAGGGCTGTGAAGGCAAATTTTATTTTCCTAGCATGTAGCCAGATGGACTCAGGACCAATGGGTATTGTGCTCTCCTGATAGCAGATGGGAGACGGAGTCAGATTTCAAAGCTGACAGCCTACATATACCCGTGCAGCATGCTTAGCTCTTCAGTATTTCTGTCTCCAAAGCAGATGCGGACACTATCCCAAACGAGAATAGTGTAAAATCTACAAGAAAGAAGAAAGAAAATTTACTTTTAAGAAGAGAGCCCGCTTCTCCTTCGGTGAAACCTAACGGCCCCTCCCCCAGTCGAGATTTTCCTGAGGTGATTTTGATAACCCTCAAGAGGTGAGCCTTAGACTGCTGGCCGATTCCCGGTGTGGACGTAGCCCCCAGGGTGCCTGAAAGGCAGCGGGTGCAGATTCGAGCTTGGCGGTGAAGGTATTCCCCTCTCCCCCCACAGCTGGAGACTGTCCAGCACGCGACCGGTAAGCGCCGAGACAGCTAAGGTAGAAACTTTTACTTCTAAGTCTCCGGTCTCCAAGGCTCAAACAGCCGTACCGTCCTTCCTCCGACGAGGTTTAAATTGGGTTGAGCAGCCCTCCTTTGGGGCAGGCCCCGATTCGGTGCAAGGGTCCACATACTTGGAGACCCTCTGGGGGGGTCGCCATCTTGCCTTCAGGGTCGTCTGCGCCATTTTCCCCCTCTGACCGACGGTACGCGCGGGGTAGGCCGGAGGCCCGAAGCACCTAACTTAAGCGCTTAACTATGGTTTGAGCGCACAGCGGCATGCACATCTGAGTTGTGCACACAGTGACGCGCACAACTAGGCTGCCTACACAACTGGGCGCATAACTGTGCCGTGCGCACAAACTCTGTTGCCCACACGCACAACTTGTGCGCACTTCGTGCGCATAACTTCTGCACATCCAACACTCACAACTAAGCGCAGCCGTGCGTATAACTCCACGCACAGGCGAGTTCCTAAGCCCTACACATGCACAAATAATGGCACCGCCATCCAAGAAAGCCAAGGGACCCTTCCTTTGCCCAACCTATCACTTAAGAGCCACGCAGCCTGGATTGGAATCTCTCCTGTGACAACAGTGCGAACAGAACCAGGCAGAACCAAATCAAGACCCTCTACAGCCAGGAGAGGGTCGGTACCACGGATGATGGCATCCCTGACCTAAGTATCTCCAACTCGGCGCCCCCACAGGAAAATTCCTCCGGGGCTACCACTACAAACCCTCCTGGGATCAGCATGGATCCAGGAACCTTCTCCTGGGTGGAATTTTTCAAAGGGCTGCAAACCTTTGTCCAGGCACAACCAGCACCTGCTGTCCACCTGACTCAAACCCAGCCAGAAGCACAAGTACTTCCCAGCACCTCCCGGGCTTCTCGAGACATGCCTCTCCTAACCAAGAGCCTCTCTGATGGGGATACAGATACCTCAGAGGACGAAACCGACTCCCTGGAAGAAGGAGAAATTCCCCCAGGGATGGAGCCATACCGGACCATGCTCCGATTCTTCCACAAGGATGAATTATCAACCCTAGTGTCCCAGACTATGAAGACACTGGATCTTCCAGGCACGGAGTCCACAGCGGAACCAAAGAAGAATCCCATGCTGGTGTACCTCCATAAGGTCTTCTGCTATTTCCCTATGTTGGAGCCCATTAAGGAACTGATTGACCTAGAATGGAATGCTCCAGAGGTCACTTTCAAAGGGGGGAGGGCTCTAGAAGCCCTATACCTGCTGGAACCCACAGCTAAGGAACTTCTACATTTCCCCAAAGTGGATGCTATGATCTGTTCAGTCTCAAAACACACTACGATCCCAGTGGAGAGAGGAGCGGCACTGAAGGACGCCCAGGATAGAAGGCTGGAAGTCATCCTTAAGCAGTCCTTTGATGTATCAGCAATGACGCTACAAATTGCTTCCTGCTGCGCATTAGTGGCACGTTCCTGTTTGATCCTCGCCAGAGACGCAACCACGCCCGGAGAAGCGATGGAGCCTGCGGACTCCTTCCTCACCGATGCTGCCACAGTGTCGGCAAGAAGACAACTATGGCTCCGGAATTGGTCGGCTGACATGACTTCCAAAGCGAACCACACAAAAATGCCTTTTAAAGGATCCCTCCTGTTCGGGAGCGAACTGGAGAAATTAGCCAACAAATGGGGTGAATCTCCAGTACCCCGATTACCTGAGGACAGGAACAAAAGAACATATCAGTGCTCCTCCCCCAGAAGAACCAAGTGTAGAGGATCGCAGCGCTTTAAACCTTACAAGAATACACAGTCCCAAGCACCTCGTCCTTCAGGAAGGCCTCAGTCCTTTTGGAACAGGCACATTAAGAGAGGAGCAAGCTAGGGGCAAGCCCCGGCCGTACCCCACAATGAGAAGATGCAGACCCATCCACATGAAGAAGTCATAGGGGGCAGGCTTACCCTCTTCTGCCAAAGATGGGTCGAGATAACCTCGGACAAGTGGGTCCTAGCTATCATTCGAGAGGGGTACTCACTGGAATTCCAAAGCATCCCCCCAGACAAATTTATGAAATCGACTGGTAGTGGAAAATTTATGAAATCGACTGGTAGTGGAAACTACGCTAGCAAGACTACTCAGCCTGAAGGCAATAGCCCCAGTGCCCACGCTTCAACAAAATACTGGCCACTATTCCATCTATTTTATCATTCCCAAGAAAGAAGGAACATTCTGACCTATCCTGGACCTCAAGGCCCTCAACCGTTACCTGAAGGATCCACACTACCGCATGGAAACCCTACACTCCTTTATAATGGCGGTACAACCGGGAGAATTCTTAACCTCCCTGGACCTATCCAAGGCCTACCTTCACATCCCGGTCCATCAGAACCACCAGTGCTTCCTGCGATTTGCGATACTGGGCCATCATTATTAATTCCAAGAGCAACCCTTCGGACTAGCTACTGTCCCCAGAACCTTAACCAAAATCATGGTGGTAGTGGCGGCAGCACTGAGGAAAGAAAGAGTCCTGGTACATCCTTACTTGGACGATTGGCTGATCAGGGCAGTCTCCAGAGGAGAGCTGCCATGCGACCACCAGAATCTAGAATCTGCTACAAGAACTCGGGCGGGTCATGAACACAACCAAGAGTTGTCTACAGCCCTCCCAGTCACTAGAATACCTGGGAGTCCAGTTCGATACCAAACAGAACAAGGGCTACCTTCCCCGACCACGAAGAAGGAAGCTAATAGATCAATTACAAAAGCTGTTGACCGCAGTCTGCCCCAAGGTATGGAACTACCTTCAAGTCCTCAGCCTCATGATATCAACTCTGGAAGTTGTTCCATGGGCAGGGGCCCATATGCGGCCGCTACAACGTTCCCTACTTTCACAATGGAATCCAGTGTCCCAGAACTACTCAATTCGCCTCCAGCTACAGACAAAGGTTCAGGAGCAGCTTCAGTGGTGGCTACAGGAAGAACATCTGAGCAGAGGCGTAAACCTATCCGCAACGAAGTGGATCTTGCTTACCACGGATGCAAGCCTGCGAGGGTGGGGAGCCCACTGTCAGGAACTGGCGGCCATGGGGCAATGGAACAAAGAAGAGGCGGGATGGAACATAAACCGCCTGGAAGCGTGAGCGGTCAGACTAGCCTGCCTACGCTTCAGCCACAGACTCCGAGGCAAGTCCGTCAGAGTCATTTCGGACAACGCAACGACCATTGCTTACATCAACCGACAGGGAGGAACCAAGAGCCAGCAGGTGTCTCTAGAAATAGACCCCTTCATGGAGTGGGTGGAAATAATCTCAGCAGAGAAAGCCTAGAACCGGGGGAATGGTCGCTGGCGGACACAGCCTCCCAGATGATAGTAAATCGATGGGGTCTCCCAGCCATGGACCTACTAGCAACTTGTCACAATGCCCGGGTCCCCAGATTCTTCAGCCGCAGATGAGAACATCAATCTCAGGGATTCGACGCTCTTGTCCAGAACTGGCCAGAGGAAAGCCTTCTGTACGCCTTCCCACCCTGGCCACTACTGGGCAGGGTCATCCACAAGATAGAACCCCACAGGGGACTAGTCCTACTAGTCGCCCCGGACTGGCCAAGAAGACCATGGTACGCGGACATGCGAAGACTATTGGCGGGGAATCCCCTACGTCTACTGCCATTCAGGGACCTTCTTCAGCAGGGACCGATCTCCCACGAAGACCCAGCTCAATTCTCCCTTACTGTATGGCCCTTGAGAGGACTAGCCTAAAGAAGCACGCTACTCAAAAGCCGTGATTGACACCCTGCTTCGAGCACGCAAGTTCTCCACATCTCTATCTTACATATGGATCTGGAGACTATTTGAAACTTGGTGTGAAGACCATGGTCTCCTCCCGAGGAAAGCCAAGATTCCCATGATCCTAGAATTCCTACAGGATGGCATACAGAAGGAGTTGACCCTCAACTCCCTCAAGGTCCAAGTCGCAGCACTGGCCTGTTTCAGGTCCGAAGTGGACGGCATCAGACTATCAACTCATCCTGATGTGTCCCGCTTCCTGAAAGGAGTCAAATAACTCCGACCACCACTAAAGTGGCCAATGCCTCTATGGAACCTCAACCTAGTACTAGACTTCCTAGCAGGGGAATCATTCAGACCAACAAGTGCCCTGTCTCTACGTCTCCTGACCTTAAAAACAGTGTTCTTGATCGCAGTATGCTCAACCCGGCGCATCTCCGAACTTCAAGCATTATCCTGTCGGGAACCGTTCTTCAGGTTCACCCTGGGCACCATACAGCTATGTATGGTACCATCCTTCCTTCTGAAAGTGGTTTCCCAGGTCCATATGAAGCAGACCATATCCTTACCATCACCAGATGAGCACAGGGATTTGGAAGACTCACGTCTCCTCCACCACCTGAATGTCGGCAGAATCCTAGTCCGATACCTGAAGAGATCGGAATCCTTGCGCAAAACTGACCACCTGTTCATTCTTCACAGCGGGAAGAAACAAGGGGAAGCAGCATCGTGGGCCACCATAGCCCGTTGGATCAAAGAAGTAATTAATGCTGCCTACATAGAGGCAGGAAAACCATTACCTCGACAGGTCAAGGCGCATTCTACGAAGGCCCAGGCAGTCTCCTGAGTTGAAACCAAGCTGCTGCTGCCAGCCGAAATCTGTCAGGCGGCGACATGGTCCTCCCTACACACCTTCTCCAGGTTTTACTGCCTGGATGTTCAGGCCAGGGAGGATTCAGCCTTCGCAAGAGCAGCACTAAGTGGGCCACAGTTAGCCTCCCACCCGGTAGGGTAGTAGCTTTTGTACATCCCATTGGTCCTGAGTCCATCTCGCTACACGCTAGAAAATGGAGAAATTACTTACCTGATAATTTCGTTTTCCTTAGTGTAGACAGATGGACTCAGCATCCCACCCATGGCTGCTCCAGAAATCGCGAACCTCGGATGTCAAATCTTGAGACTGAGCAAGTACGGGTAAGCCACGGCCTACCTCTAGTTCAAGACACCCGCAGTTGCCCAGGTGTTGGCGTTTATTGTTTGAGTGCACTGGCGGTCTCCCGTCCAAAGTTTTTATATACATATACTAACCGTTAAGCCCCTAACAACGGGCTACATTTAAAAAAAAATGTTCGGTCCATTTCCTTCCCACTCCCTCCCCCTCTCCCTCTCACCTCCCCCCTCTAGTCTCCCTCCCCCCTCCCCTCACCACACTCTCACCTCCCCCCTCTATTCTTCCTCCCTCCCCCCTCACCTCTCCTCCCTCCCCCTCCCCTCACCCTCTCCTCACTCTCTCCTCCCTCCCCCCTCCCCTCAGCTCACTCTCTCCTCACTCTCTCCCTCCTCTCAGCTCACTCTCTCCTCCCTCCCCCTCTCTCAATCCCCTCCCCTTTCAGCTCATCCACAACCGGCAGACGGGGGGGTGTCCCTCCCTCCCTCCCTCGCGCGTGTCGCCGCCACCGCGGCTACTGCTCCTCCTGCTCCTGCTCGTTGCCGCCGCCGCCGCCGCTCCTGCTCCTAAGGACCCAGCGCCATTTTTTTTTCGGGCACACTCCGCTCTGGCCGCTGTGCACGCCCGTGCATGCGCGGTAAAGCTGCTCTCTACTGCGCATTTGCGGCACATCGGTCAGGGCTCCCTTATCTAGTAGATAATTAGTTGAACCAGTTCAAGTTTAATCAAGTGCAAACAAGTATTAAGCAACATATATCCACACTGGCTTTCCGAAGAGAATACTGAAGAGCTAAGCATGCTGCACGGGTATATGTAGGCTGACGTCAGCTTTGAAATCTGACTCCGTCTCCCATCTGCTATCAGGATAGCACAATTTCCATTGGTCCTGAGTCCATCTGTTCTACACTAAGGAAAACAAAACTATCAGGTAAGTAATTTCTCCAATGTTAAAGCTGTGTTATCTTACTAGATAAACGAAGCTTGACCGACTTGCCGCAAATGCGCAGTAGAGACCAGCTCTACCGCGCATGTGCGGGCGAGCACGTCGGTCTGAGCCAGCGTCAGAAAGAAAAAAAATGGCGGCGTCCAGTGGCAGCAGCGGGCGGCGGCGGTGGTACCGGCAGCGGGCGGCGACGGCGGTAGCGAGCGGCGGCGGTACCGGCAGCGGGCGGCGATGGCGGTAGCGAGCGGCGGCGACGGCGGTAGCGGGTGGCGGCAGCGGGCGGCGGTAGCAGCCAGTAGCGAGGGAGGGAGAAGAGAGAGAGAGGGAGGGACGGACTGAGTGGGAGGGAAGGACGGAGAGAGTGGGAGGGAGTGACTGAGTGAGAGGGAGGGACTGAGTGGGAGGGAGGGATTGAGTGAGGGGAGGGAGTGGGACTGAGTGAGAGGGAGGGTGGGGGACTGAGTGAGAGGGAGTGGGACTGAGGGAGGGAGTGGGACTGGGAGAGAGAGGGAGGGAGTGGGACTGAGGGAGAGTGAGTGGGACTGAGTGAGTGAGAGGGAGGGAGAGAGGGGGGAGGGAGTGACTGAGTGAGAGGGAGGGACTGAGTGGGAGGGAGGGACTGAGTGGGAGGGAGGGATTGAGTGAGGGGGAGGGACTGGGGGGAGGGACTGAGTGAGAGGGAGGGGGGACTGAGTGAGAGGGAGTGAGTGGGACTGAGGGAGAGAGAGGGAGGGAGGGAGTGGGACTGAGGGAGAGTGAGTGGGACTGAGTGAGTGAGAGGGAGGGAGAGAGGGGGGAGGGAGTGAGTGAGTGAGACTGAGTGGGAGGGAGGGACTGAGTGAGAGGAGAGGGAGGGTGGGGAGGAGTGGGTGAAGGAGGGAGGGAGGTAGGGGGTGGTGAAGAGTGAGGGGAGAGAGAATGAGGGGGAGGTGAGAGACAGAGGGATGTAGCCCGTTTTAACGGGCTTAACGGCTTGTTTATAGATAAACAGTCCCACATATGGGTGATGTCTTTTCATAGAATCAAATACAGAGAATAACAGTTGATTGGCTATAATAGCTTAGAATATTTTGCATATGTGCAGTAGGCACTGCATCAGGCAGTCTTCAGCAAAGTCCCCTCAGTTGATATCAAAGCGGATAAAGTCAGTTTACATTATACAACCTACATGATAACACTAGGGGGAGGAGGGAGGGAATATGGAACTTTCTTACAATCCACAGAGAACACCAGTTAAAGGTAAGCAACTTCACTTTTGTCATGGCCAAGCAGAATGAACAGTCCCGCATGTGGGGACTCCCAAGCTAAGGGTCATCTTAACATTTCCTTTTTTATTCCATAAGACCACATGGGTCTAGGGCATTTGTGTGAGGATTTTCAGTCATGTATGTATTAATTTTCTCAGGACTGACTGTCCAAATTTATTGTTTTATCAGGAATCAGTCTCAAAGCAGTACTGAGATATGGCTGCCTTGCTTATATCGTGAATTGACATGGATGCATTGTGAACCTTGGAGGTAGCATTTACTCTATCCTGATGCATGTGTTCCTGTAAGTACAGGTCTGACTATAGGTAGCAATGGAGATACAATCTGTAATCCAATTTTCTATTATTCTTTTGTTAACAGATCTCCCTGGCCATTTGAATCAAGGGATACAAATAACTGGGATAATGTTCTGGTTTTCCTTTTCCTATCTAAATATGTAGGCAAAGCTCATTTGCAATCAAATGTGTGACACGTTACTTCTCTGGGTTATGTATGCGACTCTGGGAAAAATTAAGTTAACTAAATTTCCTGGTTGAGATGGAAAGAAAATCTTACATACAGCGACAGGGCTTGCATTTCCCCAACTTTCCTTGCAAATTGATAGCAATAAGGAATGTGACTTTAAGAGTTAACTATTTAAGTTTAAACAAGTGTAGCAGTTTGAATGGGGCTTGCATTAGAAGTTCAAGAACTAATTTGAGGTCCCAAGATTGCAGCAGTGGCTTCAAAAGTGTGCTTGTATAAAACAGATCTTTCCTAGATATGGCCACAAGGGGGGGTCTGGGAACCGCTTGTGATGAAACAGCTTCCCATACCTCTCCTGACCATGGTAATTAGATATTGTATTAAGATGAACTCTCATTAAGTTTATTGAAAACTTGTGTCTTTCTAACTTGCCATTCTGATACATTTGCTCTCCCACTACAGTGGCCAAGGTGTCAATGTTATAGAATGAGTCACTGAATGATGTAAGCAAAAGTGGAATATTGCCCTTCTTCTAGCTGGGACTTCCTACAGAACACAAGGGCTGGTATCCACCCAATCAGTCTCCCAGGGGTAGGATGGGAAGAGAGGGTCTCGAAGAATAAAGTCAATTGGAATCACAGTAAATTTAAAATACTTTAGCTTTTTCAATGTATTTCAACAAGAATGTTAATATAACAAGTAGTAAAGAAAATAATTATTGTCCACTTCTATAAAAATATAACATTAATTTAAGCTTTCTTTTTCTTTAGATGTTTAAAAAAAAAACTATTGAGAACTGGTTTTCCTATATGACTGAAATAATCAGATAAGTACAAGATGTCACATTAATATACTTGATGTTATCAGTAAGTGTATTATTATAAGTTATTATAAAGAATTGATTCTTTGTTAATTTATTTTCAGAAATACCAGATTTTCTTCTGGATGTTGCATACGATAAGTGTATCATTTATGTATTCTTCTTGCAGTTATCCTTTCTTTGAGAGCTTTGTATGTTGCTCTCAATTTTTTCTTTCTTTCTTCCTTTATGTATGTGATGTTTTGTTTCTGTCCTTTTTCTTTTCTGTTAACTGTAGAACTATTTAATTTGTTGTTTTCGCTCTCTTTCTCAATTTGTACTGTATTTGAACTGTCTCGGTATTCTTTGGTCTAATTAGACTTGTTTTGGAGCTGGTGTGTGCAGACTTAGCTGTGGACAACAGATTTAAGCAGCTTCGGAGTATAGTTAGCTATCACTGCTCACTGTCGCTGGATCACCTCCTCACAGATGTTCGTGGGCATAGCAAGCTATCATGACTTGATTATGTGGCTTGCCTAGCTGAGGAGAATGTGTGGATGTTCACTTGGACCCAGGATCTTTTGAGTGCATTGTCTTCCGCTGTCCTGTTCTTCTGAATGGCTTTACTATTCTTTAAATAATAGAATGTCCACTGTCTAAACTAATTGTGTAATTCTTCCAGTGATGTCGCTAAGAATGTACCCTTAAGGGTGGTCCATGAACTCTAGTTGTATGTTTGGACTAACTGTGTGACAAAACAATAGATAATTGAAATTACCTTTTTTTACTGCAGCACAGAGAAAACAGTGTGGTGTATTAGTGCAGTAGTATTCTTTAGTAGATAATTTCTAAAACCAATAATGCCTTTTTCTGCAGATAAGCAGGCTGAATTAGCCGTGACTTTGAGAACGTTCTCCGGTCCTCTAGGTGGCGGAGCTTTCTCAAAGCACACAGAGCTGTGCTCTATGTGCCCGTGTGGGAGTATCTCCCATGTGACTCCCATTCTGCCTCAGTCTTGTTTTTTCCACGCTGCTGGGTGCATGCTGAGCTCTTTCTCTCTTACTTTATTTTTGTTATTAATTTAGTTACCTTTGTTCGCTGAGGAAGATTCACAATGGATGGTGGAAGCTGGGTCTGTGCTGTTTGTGTCAGACCAGGTGTCATTGACTCCGCTCCGGATCTAGATAGGACTTCCCCGAGAGCGAGGACAGAGAGGGCCTCTTTGGCAATGCTCTATGGCGAGCCAGGGACTCTGTTAAGCACCCCATGCCAGGGGCAGCGGGTATCTTCAGAGTGGAGCATCATGGAATGTCCATCCACTCGATGCATCCAAGGGCTTGCAGCCACTCGATGCATCCAAGCGCTTCCATCCACTCTAAGCGCTTCCATCCACTCGATGCATCGAAGCACTTTATCGCCGAACCTGACACATCAGTGAGCCTCATCGAAGTCGAGGCTTCCACGTGCTTCATCGATGCGATGCATCCAATGCAGCGAGGCATTTGCGTCAAAGCGTCAGAGTGACTGGTTGAAGCTGGGGCATCGGCTCATTCGGCAGCGGGTATCTTCCCATCTGGGGATCCCAAGCTGTGTACCTTCCTTCGCCGGCACAGAGGTGTTGCAACCTGATTGAGGTGTAGGGGAGAGGTGGCCAATGCATCAACGTGCAGAGTTGATGCTGGACGTATGTTGATCTGTGGAGGCGTTGCTCCAATATAAATATAGGTAAGGCCTAGGAGGCCGGCCAGCAGGTGTACATTGACTTACCTTGTTAGGCCTCATCGGAAGAGAGCATCGCCAGTCGGTGAGATGACTCTAGCACTTCTGAGATAGGCCAATTCGAGAAACTCTACCCGTGTGAGCCTATGTTCAAAATTCTCCGACCGAACACCTCTCTGATCAGGATGACAGAGTGGTGAGGCTGTCAGTTCATCTTGCTTACACCATCCTCTTGCCTAAGAAGGAAGAATATGTTTCTCCTGTTCAGCGCATTGGTCAAGTCGATATAGGTTGCCTGACCCAAGTGTGGAGGTTCATGGCATACTACGACCGCTTTGGATATCGATGAAGAGTTGCGACTGGGGTGCCATTGATCCTGCCACAGCACTGAGGAAGCTGGCCTTGCTATCAGTCACATGGGATCCAAACCCTTCAACTCATTGGAGAAAGGGATGTCTTAGGGCTGTAATAATGTGTTACAGTCTGGGAAACTGAAGTGCCAATTTCAGCAAATTTCTTTGGTGCCCTGGGCAACCGTCGGCATAAAGGAAAACAAAATGTGACTACCCAAATCCAAGGACCATGGTCTGTGGCTGGATTAGTGGCAGGGCATAGTACCCAGCCACCAAGTGTCAACCAGTCGGAAAATGATAGCGGCATCAGTCGTGCGATTAAAAGTAGCCCGCTAATAATCGAGGCGGACAACACGGAGATGCAATGCCTGCCCCCCCTCACCAGGCCAGATCAACATATGACGAGTGTAAGAGGTGGCAACTCTGGTGCGAGTCACCCTCCATGGCAGCCCAAAGGAGGGCCATCTGCCAACGGATGTACCACGCCTCCAACGAAGACGGGGGTGCCCATACACAGATTGAAACCCAAGTGATTCCGGTGAGGGCGGTAATCATAGCCCGCATGGGTGGCCACAGGACGATCCCCTATACAGACAAAGGAGGAGGATTGACTACGCAGACAGCCACCGAGAAGCAGGACTCGTCTGGCAGTAGACAGGAACCCAGGCCTCACACTCTGAATAACCACAGGCTGTGTAGGGATTCCACAGTAAACGGATGTAGTGACACCTTACTCCTGAGAATGGGAATCTAGCCACACAGTGACAGGTTACCTCAGGCAGGGGACCACCCTAGTACACCTTGGGCACCAAAAGCAATAGGGAATCCAGGCTCCCCCCGTCTGCCCACACAGGCTTCGTCTAGTACAAGATGCTTCCCTCGTCCCAGAGACGAAAAGACTACAGTATAATTTCTTTGAATCCTGCATACGAGGACCACTGAGAGACAAAGCTCGAATGGGATTGGTATCACACTCAGGACTTCGATGGTCCATGGAGACCATGGGACGCTTACCTAGTTTGTCCACCCATTGGGAAGCTAATGCCCATGGACATTCATGAGACATGCTGTCTGGAAGGGTGATCCTTCCTCCACCCAATGCACTCCTGCTAGCATCCAACATTGGGGAGGTTGAAGGACACATCAACATATCTGAATCTACTGATCCGGAAGCATGGCATAGGGAGGTTTCCAGTAAATTCCCTGCCTGGAAGGACTACCATGGTAATTGCGCCAATCACACAAGGTGGAGTGGAGAACACAGATCAAACCTTCTCTGCTACCCAGGAAGCATGTAGAAGATTTTCTCCCCCATGCTGAGCAAGAAGGGCAATAGCATCTGACAGGGCGCATCAGCGTCATCGCAGCCTATCCTCTCCTCAGGTTGACTCCCTGGTGTCATACCTAGCATTGAACTCCAGATTACCGAAGGATCCTCCGGCTATGCCAGCAAGCAAGGAGAATGGTCCCGTGAAACTCTAGCCTAAGCCTGACTCAACCCAGGTTTCTGCTATATGCATCGTCGGACAGCTGTCACCAGAGACATCATGCCAGTCCGAAGTCCGCCCGGGTCGCCATCAGTTCAGGAAAGAAGGTCAGTGAATGACGGGCGCTTATTCACTGCTTCATCGTACCTCGAATCTCGCTGCGACAGGGCAGTGCTAAGAACACGTCCTCGCCCTTCCTGGGGTTATCTCAGCTCTCCATTTTACTCAGGCGATATCTGTGCCAATCGTCTCCCAGATCTGCTTAAGGCAGACGCAGAAAGTGACTTCACATGTTGGATCCCAAATCTGCTATCCATGGATAGCAGGATGAATTAGCCATGTAATTCTCACCCGCCTCCCCAGACAGTCTCCTATCGGACTCCGTCCAGAGCTTGGATAACAGGTTGAGGCAGGATCGGAGTCACATGGGAGAAACTCCCATACAGGGACATAGAGTACAGTTCTGTGTGCTTTGAGAAAGCTCCACCTCCTAGAGGACCAGAGGACATTCCCAAAGTAATGGCTAATTCATCCTGCTATCCACGGAAAACACTGTTTATGGTAAGCAAACTTTCTCTTCTTTAATGATCTTCTAATTCTTAAGACTCTTAATATTACTCACTTAATTCTGTTTAGTGAGTAAATAGCTTTAGAGTAACCTATTTTGCCACAAGCTGGATTGCTGTTACCAAATCAATTTTTTAAAATTATTTATATGTGCTTATATAGCATTTATTTTGAAAACATTCAATGCTAAGCAGGATACAAAACAGTGCATGATTACAGTCAAAAGCATATAACAAATAAACATAGCATAAAACAGTCAATAAAACATTAAAATATAAAAACGGACTGGCTCAATGTCATAGTTTACTTTTGGTATTGATATAATACAAAAACCTTCATAGCACTTTTCATGGATTTTGTTCCAATTGTACTCTTCAGTTAAGTTGTTCTCCAACTTTAAGATGTCAATCAGTTCCTAAAGTAATTGATATGTGGAATTTTTGCCATATAATTCTGATCATTAATCAGAGTATTTGGGTCTTGTGTACCACTAATGGCAAGAGTTGGTTGTAATTACCTCTTTAGATTATTTCCTTAATAGACAATAGCACTATTTCCCTATACGTACCCAGTTTTATGCATCCCTGCCAGCAGATGAAGACAGAGGAATTTTAACTGACACTCCTTCATAATCCCTGGTGCCACCTGCAGTTCTTCAGTATTTCTCTGTCTCCAGCAGATGGTGGCTGGTGCATACACCTGCAGTTCTGTGTCCACTCTGAGTTTGCGAGCTGCTATTTGTTCCAGCTTCATGCAACGTGCCAGTCTGCATTGGGTGCAGCAGCTTCAGGATGGACAGGCAAAGTCAGGTGTTGATGAAAGTAGTGTGGAACGCTTGGAAGTGTCAGTTGCATACATAGCAGACACTTTGTATGATTTGGTGAGGACTTCGTCTCATCTTCTGGCCTCCGCTGTGTCCACCTGTCAGCTGTTGTGGCTGCGTAACTGGTCGACGATGTGTCTTCCAAGGCCCAATTGGGTTCCCTACCTTTCAAAGGACATCTTTTGTTTGGGGAGGACTTGGAGCAACTGATCAAACAATTAGGTGACAATAAGGTACACAAGTTTCCGGAGCATAGACCTAAGGCTAAGCAGTCCTTTCCCCCTTGGTCACATTTTCAGAATGGCAGATGATCTCGTCATACGAGATGATCCCCAACTTTACAGAAGCAGTTTTCTGGCCGTGGGTAGGCCTGGGGGCAGTCCTTTTGGGGCAGTCGTAGGCCCTTCAGAGCTTCTACCGGTGGTGGGACTACAGGAGCAAAATCCTCCCAATGAGGTGAGGCTGGCCCACTCCATCGTTCCCTTTATCGGGGGTGGTTTAGCTTGATTCTATGAGGAGCAGGTAAAGATCACACAGGATAGTGGGTGCTCCATGTCATAAGAGAAAGTTATGCATTAGAATTTGCACAGCCCATTTGCGACCGCTTTCTCATCTTCCCCTGCAGGTCGGTGGAAAAGAGTTGGGCTGTGTGGGAGACTTTGGACAGGTTGCAGGTCTTAGGGGCTGTGGTTCCGGTACCTCTGGATGAATGGGGCAAGGGTCGGTATTCCATTTACTTCGTGGTTCCAAAGAAAGAGGGCACATTTTGCCCCATTCTGGACCTGAAATGGGTAAATGAAGCATTGAAGGTCCCAAGATTTCACATGGAGACCTTGAGGTCAGTAATTGCGGCGGTGCGCAATCGGGAATTCATGGCCTCATTGGACTTGACGGAAGCAGACCTCCACATTCCCATTCGTCAGGATTACCAGCGTTTTCTGAGATTTATGGTGCTAGGGCAGCATTTCCAGTTCCAGGCTCTCCCTTTCAGGCACCACGTACTTTCACCAAGATGATGGTGGTAGTGATGGCAGCCTTGAGGCGCAAGGGCATCCTTGTACCCCCTTTTCTCGACGATTGGCTCATCAGGGCAGAGTCGGAGACCAGTTGCCGCACCGTGATCCAGAAAGCAATTCATACTCTGGAGTCTTTAGGCTGGGTGATGAACTGGGCAAAGAGTCACCTAACCCCGTCTCAGACTCTTGATTATTTGGTAGCTCAGTTCGATACCCAGCAAGGCAAGGTGTTCTTGACGGAGGAGAGAGTGTCCAAGTTAAAGTCACAAGTTCAGCACTTGTTGAGGTTGCGGGTACCCAGAGCCTGCTATGTTTTACAGGTTCTGGGTTTGATGGCTTCAACTCTCGAGTTGGTTCCCTGGGCCTTTGCACATATGAGACCATTACAGAGGGTTCTGTTGGTGCAGTGGAACCTGTTTGAGGCTTTTCATCAGCCTGGGTCTCTAGATGTTCCTATGAGAACAGTCTGTCATGGTGGCTACAGAGTCCACTCTGTTGCATGGTGTCGACCTGGAGGTTCCAGATTAGGTCATTCTCACTACCGATGCCAGTCTCTCTGGTTGGGGTGCAGTATGCCAGCGACAATCGACTCAGGGCACGTAGTCAGCAGAAGAGGCCTCCTGGTCTATCAGTTGCTTAAAGACCAGAACAGTGAGGTTAGCGTTACTGGCCTTTCTACCTTTGGTTCAAGGCCGCTCGGTGCAGGTCTTGTCAGGCAACACGACGACAGTAGCCTACATCGATTGGCAGGGTGGAACCAAGAGCTGAATGGTGGCTCAAGAGTTTCAGGAGTTGATTCTTTGGTCGAAGCAGCACCTGGTCCAGATAGTGGCATGTCATACCGCAGGGGTCGAAAACTTCCAGGCGGATTTTCTAAGTCGCAGACCTCTAGATGCAGGAGAGTGAGAATTGTCGGAGTTGGTGATTCAACTCATTCGAGAGAGGTGGGGGTGTCCCCATGTAGCTCTAATGGCAACTCATCTCAATGCAAAGGCATCTCACTTTTTCAGCCACAGGTGGGAATATGGGGCCGAAGGTATCGACGCTCTGGTGATTCCTTGGCCTCAGGAGGTTCTGCTATATGTATTCCCACCTTGGCCTCTGGTCAGCAAGGTTTTGCATCGAATAGAGAGGCACCCAGGGGACGTAGTGTTGGTAGCCCTGGAGTGGCCACGGTGGCTGTGGTTCATGGATCTGGTCAACTTGGCAGTGGACAAGCTGCTGTGATTGAGTCATCTTCCTCACCTTCTTCGTCAGGGCCTTGTATTTTCAGATCAGGCAGATCACTTTTGTCTAGCAGCTCGGCTTTTGAAAGGCGGCGTTTGAGACCCAAGAGGTACCCAGAGGCAGTTATAACTACCCTCCTACAAGCTAGGCGGACATCTACTTTGTTGTCGTATGTCAGAGTCGGAAAGGTCTTTGAGGCATGGTGTATTGCTAAAGGTATTCAGCTCTTGCGGTCTTCGGTGTCTCAGATTTTATCTTTCTTTCAAGACAATTTAACCAAAGGCCTAGCTTTTAACTCTCTGAGTTCAGGTGGCGGCTCTGGCTTCTTTACGTGGTACAATTGACAGTGGAACATTGTCCTCTCATCCAAATGTGGTCCAGTTTCTTTGAGGGGTTAAGAATTTGCGCCCTCCGCTGAGGAGAGTTTGTCCTGCATCCATTCTAGGATGATATGAAGGTATTGAACCATGTGTACCTGGTGTGCTGATATCCGTTCTGCCAACATGGTTGGCTGAAAAGGCATTTTTGTTAAGGAATCCAAAAGTTGAGGGTTCTTGTGTGGTGGGTTTGAGGTGTGGGCTTCATCTTCTTGTCTTTTTCAAGGCTGCTTTCTCCACCACCAATGGGTCGGGTAGCTGGGTTATATTAAAGCCTAGATTGGGCTGCACCTTGTATTTGGTATCTAGTCTTCTACCGATTGGCAGCAAATTAAATGGAACCTCCATGGAGGCTGCAGGTGCCTAGAGGGGTCACTCGTTCATCGGGGGCTGGTGCAGGTTGCTCCCGAGGCAGGCCGAGGATGTGATTCCAGTCAGGAGGGCATGTGGCAGACAAGTGGCAGCACCTGCAGGGCCTGGGACTCCCCTCCTCCGCTTTCTCTGATGGGCTGCCCTCAGAAGAGGAAGGGGAGAGTGAGGGAACTCAGGTGGATGACTTCGCTGAAGTGGAGGATTTCTGCATGGATTTTGTGTTGCTCCTCCACAGGGCCTACTTGGCCAGACCGGGAGCTGTGGGGAAGTGGCCCCCGGGGGGGGGGGGGAGCCACAGGGTCCCTTAAAGAAATCCAAGGTGGGCCCAGCTGGAGGCTCGAGGGGCCTTACTTTGGCGGTTTGGATTGGTGTGGATTGACTTCTCCCTCAGGGGAGGGAGAGGATGGAGAGGATGATGACGGAGTTGGTCAGGACTCAGATGATCCATTTGTGATTGGAGGTGATCCGAGGGATCACCTTGCAGTGCTCGACCTAGCAGATGACACAGGGGTGTTTAAGGATGGCGTTGACCCCAATGAGGCACTGGTGGCAGAAGAGGATGACCCTGGGCCATACAGCTGTTCTGGAAAGAGGAATTAAGGCCTCTCATTCCCCATGTTTTGAGGCAGCTGGGTATCAAGGTCACTGAGGAAGATTCGGTTAATGAAGGGGTGGATCTGGTGCTGGATTGCTTATGGGGACCGCCAAAGGAATTTCCTTTGCCCAAGAAGGTGAAGAAGTTGGTAAACCGGGAATAGGATACTCCAAAGGCTGGCTTGAAGGTCAGCAGGGTGATGGCATAAGAACATAAGAACATGCCATACTGGGTCAGACCAAGGGTCTATCAAGCCCAGCATCCTGTTTCCAACAGTGGCAAATCCAGGCCATGAGAACCTGGCAAGTACCCAAAAACTAAGTCTATTCCATGTTACCATTGCTAGTAATAGCAGTGGCTATTTTCTAAGTCAACTTAATTAATAGCAGGTAATGGACTTCTCCTCCAAGAACGTATCCAATCCTTTTTTAAACACAGCTATACTAACTGCACTAACCACATCCTCTGGCAACAAATTCGAGTTTAATTGTGCGTTGAGTAAAAAAGAACTTTCTCCGATTAGTTTTAAATGTGCCACATGCTAACTTCATGGAGTGCCCCCTAGTCTTTCTATTATCCGAAAGAGTAAATAACTGATTCACATCTACCCGTTCTAGACCGCTCATGATTTTAAACACCTCTATCATACCCCTCCTCAGCCATCTCTTCTCCAAGCTGAAAAGTCCTAACCTCTTTAGTCTTTCCTCATAGGGGAGTTGTTCCATTCCCCTTATCATTTTGGTAGCCCTTCTCTGTACCTTCTCCATCGCAATTATATCTTTTTTGAGATGCGGCGACCAGAATTGTACACAGTATTCAAGGTGCGGTCTCACCATGGAGCGATACAGAGGCATTATGACATTTTCCGTTTTATTCACCATTTCCTGTTATGGTACTGGACCCTTGGACCGGGACGAGAGATGACACCCACCTGTAGCACCCAGGTGAACTCGTCTCTGGAAGGTGGAAGTTACGCAAAACGATCTCGTCTCGGCGTCCTCAGAGAGCTGGCAGGTACGCAGTCCGGGTTCCAGGCAAGGGTCAAGGCAGGCGGCAAGCAACACAGTCCAATATTCCAGGCAAGGGTCAAGGCAGGCGGCAAGCAACACAGTCCAATGTTCCAGGCAAAGGTCAAGGCAGGCGGCAAGCAACACAGTCCAATGTTCCAGGCAAGGGTCAAGGCAGGCGGCAAGCAACACGGTCCAAATTCCAAACACGGGTCAAGGCCAGAAGACAGTATACAATACCACAGGTCGGGGCAGGCAGCAAGCAATGAAAAATCCAAAACCAGGCAAAGGTCCAGGGCAGGCGGCGAGCAGACAAACCGAATTCAATCCAAGTCAAGCCAGGAAACAGGAGAACCAGGGAAACACAGTCAAACACAGAAACCTGTTGCAAAGGCGTCTTCCAGTCTTCTGGGAGATGTTTAAATCTCCCTGGCTGATGATGTCATCTTCCGGGGCCGGCCTGGTCTTCGCGCGGCTGCCCCTTTAAGAGGCGGGGTTTGCCACGTCTTCCCCGACGCTGCTCCCCGACATCCAGGAACCATGCTGCCGCGGCCCATGAACTGCGGGCTGCCTTGATCTTGTCTCTGTGCCGGCAGCCTGAGAAAGGTAGGGGGTCCTGGCCGCGGGTGAGTGCAGCCGGGAACCACAACATTCCCTTTCTAATAATTCCCAACATTCTGTTTACTTTTTTGACTGCCACAGCACACTGAACCGACAATTTCAATGTGTTATCCACTATGACGCCTAGATCTCTTTCTTGGGTTGTAGCACCTAATATGGAACCTAACATTGTGTAACTATAGCATGGGTTATTTTTCCCTATATGCATCACCTTGCACTTATCCACACTAAATTTCATCTGCCATGTTGATGCCCAATTTTCCAGTCTTACAAGGTCTTCCTGCAATTTATCACAATCTGCTTGTGATTTAACTACTCTGAACAATTTTGTATCATCTGCAAATTTGATTATCTCACTTGTCGTATTTCTTTTCAGATCATTTATAAATATATTGAAAAGTAAGGGTCCCAATACAGATCCCTGAGGCACTCCACTGCCCACTCCCTTCCACTGAGAAAATTGTCCATTTAATCCTACTCTCTGTTTCCTGTCTTTTAGCCAGTTTGCAATCCACGAAAGGACATCACCACCTATCCCATGACTTTTTACTTTTCCTAGAAGCCTCTCATGAGGAACTTTGTCAAACGCCTTCTGAAAATACAAGTATTCTACATCTACTGGTTCACTTTTATCCACATGTTTATTAACTCCTTCAAAAAAGTGAAGCAGATTTGTGAGGCAAGACTTGCCTTGGGTAAAGCCATGCTGACTTAGTTTAATGGAACAATGTCTTTCTATATGTTCTGTGATTTTGATGTTTAGAACACTTTCCATTATTTTTCCTGGCACTGAAGTCAGGCTAACCGGTCTGTAGTTTCCTGGATCGCCCCTGGAGCCCTTTTTAAATATTGGGGTTACATTTGCTATCCTCCAGTCTTCAGGTACAATGGATGATTTTAATGATAGGTTACAAATTTTTACTAATAGGTCTGAAATTTCATTTTTTAGTTCCTTCAGAACTCTGGGGTGTATACCATCCAGTCCAGGTGATTTACTACTCTTCAGTTTGTCAATCAGGTCTACCACATCTTCTAGGTTCACCGTGATTTGATTCAGTCCATCTGAATCATTGCCCATGAATGTTACGCTTGGGCTGAGTTCAGGGGTAGTGAACACCACCCAAAGGGGTGGCTCCAGGTGGAGAGAGACAGGGATGGCTGGAAACCGTGGCTGGGTCAGGGCAGACAGCAAGAAGCAGTGTCTGGGTCTAGGCTGGGTCAGGGCAGGCGGCAGAGCAAGGCAGGTCAGAAGGCCCGTAGGCCACACACACACAGACGGCCCGTAGGCCAGACACCGTAAGCAGGGCAAGGCAGGTCAGAAGGCCCGTAGGCCACACACCGTAAGCGGGGCAAGGCAGGCCAGAAGGCCCGTAGGCCACACACACACAGAAGGCCCGTAGGCCACACACCTGTAAGCGGGGCAAGGCAGGTCAGAAGGCCCGTAGGCCACACACACACACAGAAGGCCCGTAGGCCACACACCGTAAGCGGGGCAAGGCAGGTCAGTAGGCCCGTAGGCCACACACACACACAGAAGGCCCGTAGGCCACACACCGTAAGCGGGGCAAGGCAGGTCAGTAGGCCCGTAGGCCACACACACACAGAAGGCCCGTAGGCCACACACAGTAAGCAGGGCAGAGAGCCCGTAGGCCAAACACACACAGACAATAGAGCAGAGGGCCCGTAGGACCGCATGCACAGTAAGCAAGGCAGGGCAGGGCAGAAGGTCTGAAGACCATACACAGCACAAGGTAGAAGGCCCGAAGGCCGCGCAGGGCAAGGCAAGACAAGACAAGGTAGAAGGCCCGAAGGCCGCGCAAGGCAAGGCAAGGTAGAAGACCCGGAGGCCGCGCAAGGCAAGGCAAGGTAGAAGACCCGGAGGCCGCGCAAGGCAAGGCAAGGCAAGACAAGACAGAAGGCCCAAAGCCCGCGCAAGGCAAGGCAAGACAGAAGGCCCGGAGGCCGCGCAAGGCAAGGCAAGACAGAAGGCCCGGAGGCCGGGCAAGGCAAGGCAAGACAGAAGGCCCGAAGGCAGGGCAAGGCAAGGCAAGACAGAAGGCCCGAAGGCAGGGCAAGGCAAGGCAAGACAGAAGGCCCGAAGGCAGGGCAAGGCAAGGCAAGACAGAAGGCCCGAAAGCCGCGCAAGGCAAGGCAAGACAGAAGGCCCAAAGGCCACACAAGGCAAGGCAAGACAGAAGGCCCGAAGGCAGGGCAAGACAAGGTAGAAGGCCCGAAGGCCACGCAAGGCAAGGCAAGACAGAAGGCCCAGAGGCCGCGCAAGGCAAGGCAAGACAGAAGGCCCGAAGGCCGCGCAAGGCAAGGCAAGGCCCGAAGGCCGCACAAGGCAAGGCAAGGAAAGGCCTGAAGGCCACGCAAGGCAGGCTAGAGCAGGGAGCCCAGGTGAGCTCGATGCCGAAGCACCGAGGCAACTGTCAGGCAGGGTTATAAGGGCACACCCAGAGCATAGAGTGGACAGAGGAGATGGACTGGGCCTGTCAGGAAAGCCAGCTCTAGAGGGACCCCTGGTGGTGAGGCGGTTGCACAGCAGCCACAGCCGTAACAGTACCCCCCCCTCAAGGCCTCCCCCTCCTCCAGGGTCCCATTTTTGCAGGGGGTACTCAATAATAATGTCAGACCCCTCCGGGGGCGATGCGGCAGGTTCAACTCCTTTCTGAGGCAGCAAGGCAGTCCATAACCCCTCCTGGGGTGATAAGGCAGACACAACCCCAACCTGGGGCAGCAAAATCATCCATAACCCCTCCTGGGACAAGGCGGCAGAGTTAGACCTCTTCTGGGGCAAGGTGGCAGGTTCCATTCCTTCCTGAGGCAACAAAACAGTCCATAACCCCTTCTGGGGTGACAAGGGGAACACAAACCCCACCTGGGGCAGTGAAATAGTCCATAACCCCTCTTGAGACGACAAGGCAGGTGCTAACCCCTCCTGTGACGACAGCAGGGACGGTCCGGACCCTTCCAGGGTCGGCATCAGGGCCGGCACAGACTCCTCCCGAGTCGGCAGCTGGATCGGTACAGCAGGCTCAGATGGTTGAATAACAAAGTCTGTTGGCAGGACCGGTTCGGACCCCTCCGGGGACTGCAACAGGGCCGGTTTGGACCCCTCCGGGGACTGCAACAGGGCCGGTTCAGTAGGCTCGGATGGCTGAGTCAGAAAGTCTGTCAGTAGGACCGGTTCGGACCCCTCCGGGGACGGCAGCAGGACCGGTTCAGTAGGCTCAGATGGCTGAGTCAGAAAGTCTGTCAGTAGGACCGGTTCGGACCCCTCCGAGGACGGCAGCAAGGCCGGTTCGAGCCCCTCCGGGGGCGGAAGCAGGACCGGTTCAGACCCCTCCAGGGGCAGCAGCAAAACCGGTTCAGCAGTTTCAGACGGCTGAGAGACACAGTCTGTCAGTAGGGCCGGTTCAGATCCTTCCGGGGCCAGCAGCAGGACCGATTCGAGCCCCTCCGGGGGTGAAGCAGCGGGCTCGGACTCCACTCGAGGCGATGAAGCAGGCTCGAACACCTCTCCGGGCGTTGTAGCAGGTTCGGACCCCTCTCGGGGCGATGAAGCAGGCTCGGCGCCTTCTCGGGGCGATGAAGCAGGCTCGGCGCCTTCTCGGGGCGATGAAGCAGGCTCGAACACCTCTCCGGGCGTTGTAGCAGGTTCGGACCCCTCTCGGGGCGATGAAGCAGGTTTGGCCCCCTCTTGGGGTGAGGCAGCAGGCTTGGATCCCTCTTGGAGCGATGAAACAGGTTCAGGCCCCTCTCGGGGTGATGAAACAGGCTTGGACCCCTCGCGGGGTGATGAAACAGGCTTGGACCCCTTGCGGGGAGATGCAGCAGAGTTGGACCCCTCTTGGGTGATGAAACAGGTTCAGGCCCCTCTCGGGGTGATGAAACAGACTTGGACCCCTCTCGGGGTGATGAAACAGGTTCAGACCCCTCGCGGGGTGATGAAACAGGCTTGGACCCCTTGCGGGGAGATGCAGCAGAGTTGGGCCCCTCTTGGGGTGATGAAACAGGTTCAGGCCCCTCTCGGGATGATGAAACAGGCTTGGACCCCTTGCGGGGAGATGCAGCAGACTTGGGCCCCTCTTGGGGTGATGAAACAGGTTCAGGCCTCTCATGGGGTAATGCAGCATGCTTGGAAGGCAGAGCAACAAGGTTAGAATTAAGGCGCAGGGAGGACAAAGATTGTACTGCCGTGGGCTTGATACTTTGAGCCAGAAGCTCCTGCTTTTGTTTCTGGAGGAGCTGCTTAGAGAGGGCACAGGCAGTTCTAGGACGTCTAGGGAAGGTGCTCGTTAGTGTCTTAAGTGCAGCTGTGGGAAGCAGAGCTCTGCTAGAGTTAATTACTTCTCTCAGCTTTCGTTTCTGAGGCTCTAGCGTGGAAGTTATAGAAGGCTTCTTAACCCTGTGAGTTCTAAGATTTTCAGAATTAATACTTGTTTCCTGGTAGCAAGTTTTTTCAAAAGTGTCCAGAGATGAAGTGCTAGAATGCTTAATCCACAAACTGCTACATGAAATAATGTTGCTAACTGGGCCAGAAGCTGAACGCCCGGTAGTAGAACTAGCTGAGCTTTTGGGAGAAACCGATGGCCCGTTAGCTTTGCAGCGGGGGCAGGGTTCGCCTGGAGGCAAAAGGCACGGAATACATGAACATTTCCACCATCCTGGCTGTGGAGTAGAACAGTTTAAACACTCTTGATAAACAGAGACATTTCTCTTATTGCAGTTACTGCACAACCAGTGTTCCTGACCAGCAAGTTGACAGGCTAGACAGTTCTGATAGCTTAGGTAATTCAAGGTCTGACAGGAATTGCAGGTATAAAACTTTGAAGGAGGCATCTTGTAATAGGGAAAAAAAAGTTGACTCACCGGTTTAGCACACAGAGCTATCTCTTCCCCTGGAAATTTGATGGCTTCGGCATACTGTTACGCTTGGGCTGAGTTCAGGGGTAGTGAACACCACCCAAAGGGGTGGCTCCAGGTGGAGAGAGACAGGGATGGCTGGAAACCATGGCTGGGTCAGGGCAGACAGCAAGAAGCAGTGTCTGGGTCTAGGCTGGGTCAGGGCAGGCGGCAGAGCAAGGCAGGTCAGAAGGCCCGTAGGCCACACACACACAGACGGCCCGTAGGCCAGACACCGTAAGCGGGGCAAGGCAGGTCAGAAGGCCCGTAGGCCACACACCGTAAGCGGGGCAAGGCAGGCCAGAAGGCCCGTAGGCCACACACACACAGAAGGCCCGTAGGCCACACACCTGTAAGCGGGGCAAGGCAGGTCAGAAGGCCCGTAGGCCACACACACACACAGAAGGCCCGTAGGCCACACACCGTAAGCGGGGCAAGGCAGGTCAGTAGGCCCGTAGGCCACACACACACACAGAAGGCCCGTAGGCCACACACCGTAAGCGGGGCAAGGCAGGTCAGTAGGCCCGTAGGCCACACACACACAGAAGGCCCGTAGGCCACACACAGTAAGCAGGGCAGAGAGCCCGTAGGCCAAACACACACAGACAATAGAGCAGAGGGCCCGTAGGACCGCATGCACAGTAAGCAAGGCAGGGCAGGGCAGAAGGTCCGAAGACCATACACAGCACAAGGTAGAAGGCCCGAAGGCCGCGCAGGGCAAGGCAAGACAAGACAAGGTAGAAGGCCCGAAGGCCGCGCAAGGCAAGGCAAGGCAAGACCGAAGGCCCGAAGGCCACCAAGACTAGGCTAGACAAGACAAGGTAGAAGGCCCGGAGGCCGCGCAAGGCAAGGCAAGACAAGACAGAAGGCCCAAAGGCCGCGCAAGGCAAGGCAAGACAGAAGGCCCGGAGGCCGCGCAAGGCAAGGCAAGACAGAAGGCCCGAAGGCAGGGCAAGGCAAGGCAAGACAAGGTAGAAGGCCCGAAGGCCACGCAAGGCAAGGCAAGACAGAAGGCCCAAAGGCCGCGCAAGGCAAGGCAAGACAGAAGGCCCGAAGGCAGGGCAAGGCAAGGCAAGACAGAAGGCCCAAAGGCCACACAAGGCAAGGCAAGACAGAAGGCCCGAAGGCAGGGCAAGGCAAGACAAGGTAGAAGGCCCGAAGGCCACGCAAGGCAAGACAGAAGGCCCAGAGGCCGCGCAAGGCAAGACAGAAGGCCCAAAGGCCGCGCAAGGCAAGACAGAAGGCCCAAAGGCCGCGCAAGGCAAGGAAAGGCCCGAAGGCCACGCAAGGCAGGCTAGAGCAGGGAGCCCAGGTGAGCTCGATGCCGAAGCACCGAGGCAACTGTCAGGCAGGGTTATAAGGGCACACCCAGAGCATAGAGTGGACAGAGGAGATGGACTGGGCCTGTCAGGAAAGCCAGCTCTAGAGGGACCCCTGGTGGTGAGGCGGTTGCACAGCAGCCACAGCCGTAACACATGAAAACCTTCTCCAGTATGGGTACCTCCCCAACATCATCTTCAGTAAACACCGAAGCAAAGAAATCATTTAATCTTTCCGCGATGGCCTTGTTAAGTGCCCCTTTAACTCCTCGATCATCTAACGGTCCAACTGACTCCCTCACAGGCTTTCTGCTTCAGATATATTTAAAAAGTTTTTACTGTGAGTTTTTGCCTCTACGGCCAACTTCTTTTCATATTCTCTCTTAGCCTGTCTTATTTATTTATTTTTATTTATTTAAGGTTTTTATATACCGGCAATCATGGCAACATATCTTGCTGGTTTACATAAAACAGGAGTGCAGTAAATACATCAAATGTCTTACATTTAACTTGCCAACGTTTATGCATTATCCTATTTTCTTCTGTTGGATCCTTCTTCCAATTTTTGAATGAAGATCTTTTGGCTAAAATAGCTTCTTTCACCTCCCCTTTTAACCATGCCGGTAATCGTTTTGCCTTCTTTCCACCTTTCTTAATGTGTGGAATACATCCGGACGGTGCTTCTAGAATGGTATTTTTTTAACAATGACCACGCCTCTCGCACATTTTTTACTTTTGTAGCTGCTCCTTTCAGTTTTTTTCTAACAATTTTCTCATTTTATCAAAGTTTCCCTTTTGAAAGTTTAGCACGAGAGCCGTGGATTTGCATACTGTTCCTCTTCCAGTCATTAATTCAAATTTGATCATATTATGATCACTATTGCCAAGCGGCCCCACCACCATTACCTCTCTCACCAAGTCCTGTGCTCCACTGAGAATTAGATCTAAAATGGATCTAAAATGGCAAAGTTGTATCTGCTAATGGAAGACACCTTGGAATTGCTGAGGCTTCCCAAGTGGATGCAGCTGTCTTGGCAGTCATCAAGAAGACCACTATTCCAGTGGCAGGGTCAGCTGCATTGAAGGATGTGCAGGACCACAAATTGGAGATCCAGTTGAAAAGAATGTTTGAAGTTTCAGCTTTAATTCTCCAGGCAGCGATTTGTGCTAGCCTGATGCAGAGGGCCTATCTGCACTGGGTGCAGAAGATGCAGGAGAAGGGGCTATTTCTGGAGATTCCAATCATACGGCAAGGCTCTAGGCAAATTAGAAATTTGTTGTGCCAGCAGAGACTCTCTGCTGCCTAGGGGTTTAAACAGGTATGCTATCAAAGGTGGGTTTCTTTCTGGGCCAATGAGTCTTAAATAGATGTGTCCCACCCCTTAATACCTAGAGGATAAAAATAATACTGCTTCTCCAGCTCTTCCTGGAGGGCTCCAGCCTGCAGCTTCCACAGCCAGTGATTCAAGACCCACTGGTCCTGACATAAAACAGTAACAAAAACCAAAGATAGTGCTTCCCCTGCCTCTCTCTGAACCCAGACCTCACTGACAATGCCCAAAGTTTAAAGAGATGCTTCCCACTACTGCAGCCTGCTACCACCCTTTGCTCTATCATTCTGTGCCTGCTTAGGGCACCTCTTTAAAAAAAACAAAAAACATTAGGGCAAGTTCCCTATTCCTCCATCACTCAGCAACAGGGCCATAAGAGCCCTATATCCATTCCACCAGCACCAGAATCAAAAGTGTCACCCTCAAATCTCAGGTAAAAATATATATTTTTTTCACATTTTCCAGTTATTTACATTTGGAACATCACACAGGAAGAAGATATGCCTACAAAAATAAAACAATTCAAAACAAAAATTTCACATTTTTAAATGTTTCACAATTTGAAATCTAAATTAAAAAAAAGAAAAGATAAATTGGAGCATCACATTTTAATTGTTCAAAGCATAAATATTATTTATAAATTACCTGCTCATCATCAAGCTCCTTCAAATAGTAGGAATCTAGCATGTTCCACAGAAAAGTTGAAGCTCTTGAAATATGATCAGAGAAAAAAGGAACACATTAATAAGTATACACTGATTTATAATACTATACTATATTGTTTCTATTTAGAAAATAAAACACCATGAGTTATGAAACAGTGAGATAGGAGCCAAACTACTAACAAACATAACAATAATGCAAACGTTAACAGTGTTGTTAGAAACATGTTCATTAGTGTCTGTTAGTGTAGCAAAACACAACACGTATTACAATGTGCAAAACTTAATACCGATCCGTTAATGTAAAATACTTATCTAAACCTCAAGGCAATATAGTTTATTTTATTTATAAAATTTATAAATCGTTTTCCAGATTTTACAATAAAATCTTCCAAAGCGATGTACAACAGAATTAAAAACAAAACACTAATTAAAAACAATAAAATAACAGTGCATGAAATACCATTACAGAAAAACAATCCAGAGACAAAGCAGACATTCCTAATGCTGGTTCCAGATCAGAACTGTTACACTGGAGGTGGACCCTTGGCCTGGTGGAGGATTGCTACAGCCCTCTGGTCGGACCCAGAGAGTTCCTGCCACCAGGAGGTGGAGCACACAAGGAGTTAGAGGCTAACTGGAGCTTCACCAATAACAATCCAGGGTTTCCACAGGTTGAGCCCTTGGGTACCTGGACCGCCTGGACTTAGGTGGGCCTCTGGTGGTCTCCCGGAGAGGTAGCGGAGGGATGTGCCCTCCATGAGCAAGGGTGCACGGCTGATGCAAAATGGATGGACCAGACCTGAACTAGAAGCTCCGGAGACCTCAGGGAGGAAACAGTTCAGGAGGGCTCTCCGGGCGAGACAGGCACAGCGCCTGCGGGTCTAGTCAAGTGGAAGCCGCAGATGGTCACGGTAGGTCAGAAGAGTGTGTCCAAGTGAAGCGCAAGGGTCAGAGCCAGAGTATTAGTCCAGGGGTGGTCAGCCAAAGCAGGATTCGATACCAGAGTCAATCCAAGCATAGTCAAGGCTAGCGAAGGTCAGTTCCAGGCGGCAGACAGAGAATGGTCAGGCAAGCAGAGTTCAGTTCCAGGCAACAGGCAAGAGAATGGTCAGGCAGGCAGAGGTCAATACCAAAGGTCAGTCCGAAGAGGTACTACCTGAGAAGGATACAGGAAAACAGAGACGCTGGAACGGGAGATGCTGGAACAGGAGACACTGGAACAGGATGAGGCAAACTAGCACACCAACGGTGTTGACCCGATTGCCAAGGCAGGGTCAAGGGTTTGAGCCCTGCCTTATATACAAGGCTCTGGTGATGTCATCGGAACGCGCCTCCCTCGGTTTTCCCACGCTGCTCCCTTGAAATGCGAGGACGTCGGCCGTGCACATACCTAGGGGGCGGGGCTGAGCTGGCCGAAGACTCGGAACCCCAGCGGGAGCTCCACTGCGAGGCCTGCAGGGAAGGTGACGCTGAAGGAGGCTGTGGTGAGCGACTGGGACGCCGGGGTTAGCAGTGGCAGCCAGGCCCGCACTTGTGGAGGGCACCATGAGGTGAGCAGGCCCGGTCGCGGCACCCATGTGGCCAGGATGCACAAAAGAACAATCATAATAATTAAAACTTGGAAATCATCAGTCAGGTCTTCAATTTACAGCAGTTAATTAACTTTTTGCTTAATTACCTACATTAACATGCATACTTAACATATATATATTAATGCCTGTGTTAATGTGCCCCTCATTTGTATCAGATTAACATCAGCCAATAACACACACATTAAATACCATGTTAATGTGTGTTACTAGCCAATATTAATGCAGTACTTTCTTTATCCAGTTTCAATGAGTCACAGCTCATTGACAACCTTGGAACAGTAGATGTGCACATTTTGAAAAATTTCAATATTTGATGAGTTTTCATCATACATATATATATGTATATAGTAAAGCACTTTAAAGGTTAGGGCTTTTGGTTCAATAAAAGATTCCTCTCCCTAGCCATGTAAATTAAAGTAATAGGAAATCCTATCCAGACAGCACTGATTCCAAAGTTGGGCGAGAGAGCAGGGATGTAAATAAGTAAAATAATAAATTGAGATTATCAGGCATAAAAGTGTCATTTAAATCAGTTGTTACAAATTAACAAATCAGATTTTTACCTAAATAGTCAATAATTCACACCAATTAAATATTTTAAATAAATATTATTTTCTCAGCTGATTCTTCTATGTTGGTGGATTGTTAACATGATTGTCTTCCGGACAGGTGAGGCAGCCATCTGCCCAACGTACCTTCCTTGGGAGCAGGGGCGCTATGCTGTCATCACCGCTGATGCTGTCACTGTAAGCTCCTTCATGGCTGAGACTGTGCGCTTGCATCATCATGTTGCGTCTGTCGGTCTCAGATGGCTTCGACCACTGTGCCTCACCTTTCTTCCTTCTCTCTCCTCAAGCCTTGGGAAGATGGCTGCTGCTGCGTCTTCATGCCGCTCTCTCCGGTGTCCCCGGATTGGCAATGGCGACGGTGTTCGCCATGATTTTCCTGAGCGCCTCCTAGGGTGCGCGCGTGCACGCCACCCACGTCTGTAGCTACGTCATGGTGGCAACCTCAGAGGCATCCCCTCCGAGTGACGTCATCACATCCTGGTATTTAGCCTGCCCTTCGTTTGCTAACAAACTGAGTTAGCAAGGATTGGATTGCCTCATTTCATTTATAAATTTCATTTCATTTATAAAATTTATTAATCGCTTAACACTGTTAGGTCTAAGCGATATACAAAAAATTTACATACATAATAAAAAACAACACAAATAAAGACAACTACATATAAATAAATTCATAAAGACTAGTTCATAAAAATTGTCTAATATTCATTGCAATATACACTGACTTATTCAAATACATCGTTAGCAGTTATAAACTCGATTCAGCAAATAAACTTTAAACACAGCTTTGAATTTTTTGACATCCTCGACAGATCGTACATCAAAAGGAATCATGTTCCAGCAGTTAGGAGCCGCTATGGAGAAAGAAGTTTCTCTTGTATAGTATAAACGGGCTAATTTTACTGATGGAACTTCAAGTAAATCAAGTTGTGAGGACCTTAGTGTTCTGGCTGGCTTATGAATTCGAAGTAGTGCGTTAAACCAAAAATCAGAGGAAGCAGCACGTAATTTAAAGATGGTCATACCTATCTTAAAAATTATACGTTCTGCCATAGGGAGCCATTGAAGTCTGCTTAAGACTGGAGTGATATGATCACGCCGTTTAGAAGATGACACTAACCTGGCTGCTGAATTCATCAAAAGTTGAAGCGAACGAATTGAATTTTTAGGTAAACCAATATAGAGACTATTACAATAGTCAAGATGGGGAAAAATTATGGCTCGTACGACCATCAAAAAATCAGTTTCATACAGAAGATGTCGTAATCCTGCTAACAGTCTCAATTTGAAGAAACCCAATTTCACAACGGATCTAATCTGTGCTCTGAATGAAAGAGTTGAATCGATCAGGATACCTAAGCTCTTGATTGGTTTAGAAAGAGAAAAAGAAAAATTCTCAAAAGAGATAGTATCAAAGGCAGGATGAGAATGAGGACGGTGAATCAACAACATAGATGTTTTACTAGTGTTCAATAAAAGTTTATTGTGTTTCAACCACCGAGTAATGGTTTTCATGCATAAAGACAGCAGTTCAACTGTTTCAGGTAAGGAATTCTGAACTTTAATATAGAACTGGATATCGTCCGCGTAGATTTTATACCCGTGGGTAATAGTGGCTAATAGTTTAGTAATGGGGGCCAAGTAAACATTAAAGAGCATAGCCAAAAGGGCGGAACCCTGGGGAACCCCACTTGTCACTTGTTGTGGCTCTGAAATAGAATTGTTAAAATTAATGATTTGGGAGCGGTTAGACAAATAGCTCTCAAACCAAGCCAAGACTGATCCAGTGATTCCGCACTCACGAAGGCGGAATAGCAGAATTTGGTCTAAGCTGCTCTGCCGCTTCCCAGCTGCCGCAGGAAGCTCTCTCTGCCCTTCAGGGTATTTCTTCACTAACCTGGGTACCCGCTCCTCAGGGGCCCTTCTGCTCCCGCGATTTACGCGAGCAGGGCCTTGCGCGCTGGCGCGCCTATTTTCCATAGGCCGCCGGCGCGCGCAGAACCCTGGGACTCACGTAAGTCCCGGGGTTTCTGAAAAGGGGCGTGTCGGGGGCGTCGCCGAGTGATGCCGCATTTGGGGGCATGGCACCGGCTCGGGGGCGTTCCGGGGGCATGGCTGCGCCCTCCGGAACCGCCCCCGGGTTGGGTCTCGGCGCGCCAGCAGCCTGCTGGCACGCATGGATTTACGTCTCCCTCCGGTTTTCGTTACCGGCGGACAGCCACAAAAACTGAGGCCGATAAATCTGGGGTTGGTTTTCGTGACTAGGTCGCTGAAAACCAACACAGAGTTTATCAGTGTCTGTTTTCGTGACTCTCTGCCGGTAACTAAAACAAATGCCGTTAAACTTGGTGTCTGTTTTTGTGATGAGCCCGATCGTCAATTTTTTTTTTTTTGAGAGGAGAGCCTGAGAGGCAAAATGAAAAGAACTGTTATTCCATTCCAAGTACGTTGGAGGGTACATGAAAACCATAAAATGAACCGAAGAACCAGACTTTCGATCAACCTATTTTCAGGCAAGGGAGTTCCTTTTTCTAATTACTTCTCTCTTCCTGTCTTTTATCCCGGGCTTAACTCTCTCTTACTTCCTGTCCTTTCAGCGAACTCACAAAAATCAATGCTGGGTTTATCGGCATCAGTTCACTGTATGTACCAGGATCAGTCTAGACTCCTGGGTTTTGCCTCCCTTCCAGCAAATGGAGACAGAGAAGTTTTGATAGAATCTACCTTATACCCCAAGGTGCCACCTACAGTCCATCAGTATTTCTCGGTCTCCAGCAGATGGTGGAGGTGCAAAACCTACAGTCTGTTCGGGTTACTTAGTTTTAAAATAATTGCCTTATAATAGTCTTGATTAGCTAGGTGCGTTTAAAAAAAAAAAAGATCCAAAACAAGGAAGACTAGGGTCAGCCTCCTAGGGGTAGCCAGGTCCTGAAGGGACCATCCCCCCTGGTTGCAGAGGCAGCTGCGGCTAAGAGCTGAGAGCTCTATTAGCCTGTTGGTAGAAGCGCTGGGAGTGAAACCGGGGAGCCCTGCTCACTCACCCCAGTCGGTCCAGGACCCCCAGAAGACAGGCAAGTTTCATTTAGCTCAACTTATTTGGTAGCTTGTTTGAAAAAAAAAAAAATTAAAAGTTCCTGCCTTTTGTCGGACTCACCATTTCCTCATGGTCGCGAGCGCCCTAGAGTCGCTATTATTTTCGCCTGATCTTTTTTTTTTTGCTGCTTTTTCGGTAAAAAGGGGAGATTTCCCTTTTTTGTTTGCTTTAATCATGCCGCGGAAGGCAGTGTGTTGCACGTGCGGTGCGGCATACACCCGACTCTCCAAAGATGGGTTGTGCTCAATCTGTCTCCCGGGGGGAGAAGGAGCCTCCACAGCCCCTGGGAGGGTTGTAGTTCACATGTAGACGGTAAACGGAGCTTTTGGGAGTTAAGAGTCTCCTTCTCTTCTTCTTCTTCATGATCATGTGGTTCTCCGTACTCACCCTAAATTCCTACCAAAGGTAGTTTCTGATTTCCACTTAAATCAGTCCATAATACTTCCTACCTTTTTTCCAAGACCTCACTCACAACCAGGTGAGCGGGCTCTGCATTCCTTGGACTGTAAACTTATGCTTGCCTTCTATTTGGACCACACTGCAGCCCATAACACGTCCACCCGTTTGTCTCCTTCGATAAAACCAAATTGGGAGTTCCGGTTGGCAAGCAGACTCTGTCCACCTGGCTGGCGGACTGCATCTCTTTCTGCTACCAACAAGCAGGCCTTCCGCTACAGGAAAGCGTAAAAGCGCATTCAGTGAGAGCCATGGCAGTGTCAGTGGCGCACCTCTGTTCTGTACCTCTTGCTGACATCTGCAGAGCTGCCACATGGATTCCATCCACACATTTGCAGCTCATTATTGTCTCGACAAGGCTGGCAGGCAGGATTCCATCTTCGGCCAGTCTGTCCTCCGTAATTTGTTTCCAATTTAATGATCCAACTTCCTTTCTACAACCCACTGAGAAACTCAGGCTGTCCTCCTACCCAAAACCACTCCAATTGTTGTGCCTGTTGCACGTCGTTGGGTGTTTTTGGTTCATTCTATTCGGGCATCCTGTTGTTAGGAGCCGCGCTCGCGGCACGCCGCGCCCGAGGGGCGCCGCTTACCAGCGCGGCAGACCGCCGCAGTTGCCCTGATGTGGTGCTGAGTCGTGGGTCCGGGGCCGCGGACCGCAGCACAACATGGCCGCGGCGTTTCGGCTCCTCTTCCTGGTTGCTGGCTCCGCCCCCCTTCAGGGACTAACATCGTTGCCTCTGATTGGCTGCTGGATACCTCCTGCAGCGGGATTGGCTCTCCCCTGGTATGCCAGCTGGAAGGAGCTATTTAAAGGCAGGTCTTGCACCTCAGACCTTGCCTTGACTTCCTCTGGGCTCCTGGCTTGTTCCTGTTTGTGGTTCCTGTACTTGATTCGTGGTTTTGACTCCTGGACCGGCTTTGGTGATTTCTCTGGCTTCTGACTCCTGGACCGGATTTGGCGAATTCTCTGGCTTCTGACCCCTGGACTGGATTTGGCGTATTCTCTGGCTTCTGACCCTTGGACCGGCTTTGGTGAATTCTCTGGCTTCCGACCCCTGGACTGGCTTTGGGGTATCCTGTGGCTTTCGACCATCGGACTGACTGTGGAGTTTCCTTCAACTCCCTTAATCCGAACTGTTCCACCTTTGAGTCCACGACCTGCTGGAGGCGCCAGCTCAGTTTTACTTTCCACAACCTGCTGAGGACATCCACCTTTGAGTCCACGACCTGCTGGAGGCGCCAGCTCAGCCTTACTTTCCACGACCTGCTGAGGACATCCACCTTAGAGTCCACGACCTGCTGGAGGCGCCAGCTCAGCTTTACTTTCCACGACCTGCTGAGGACATCCACCTTTGAGTCCACGACCTACTGGAAGTACCTGCATCCAGATCTCTGTGAGAGTCCTGGTCTAGGCCTCGCCAATCAGCGATCGAACATTCATTCCTCGCTGAACCAAGGGTCCACATCCCGAAAGCACAACACCTGTAGCTCGCTATTCACCCACATGTGAGGACTAACATCCTGCTGTCCTGGGAGAACACCTGTTACAGGTAAGCAACTCTGCTTTCTGATTATCGTAGGATAGAAAATGTCCTGTACGAAGGGCTTGTAGAATTTCGCATTTATACGCATAGTTGAATATTTTCGCGATTACAATCCGTGGGTGGGTTAGGTTTACCTTCTTAGGGCCGAGGCGATGTACTTTCTCCACCCGCATGGCCCCGTGCGTCGCAGTGAGACCCAACTCCTCCTTAAGCCATGTTTCTAAAAATGTCGGCAATTCTTTTTCTTCAAGCGACTCCGGGAGGCCAATAAATCGCAGGATGGATCTGCGTGAGCGGTTTTCCAGGTCCTCAATATGGGCCGCCTGTTTCGCCAGCGAGGCCTGCAAGGATGATATGTCAATCTGCACGGTCAGGAGGCCATCTTGTAAATCAGAGACCCACTACTCCACCTCAGAGAAATGGGTCTCGTAACCAGCTAAGGTGGCAGAGAGCTCTGATAACTTGCTGGAGATTACTTTAAGCTCCAGTCCCAGCGCCTCAACAATGGCTTCCTTGATATTAGCCAATGCTGCGGCAGGCAATGCAATCTCTGATGTATCAGCTTCCGATGGTAGTGATGGTTCCAGGCCTCACGGTTTCTCTTTCTCTTTCCTGACAACACGGGAGGTCATCTTCCTATCTATCGCAATCGGGGATACTAGAGGAATGCTACAAAGAAAGTTGATCTACCAGAAACAGATTTTGTGGATGTAGATGGGGGTTGGATGCAGAGGCCAAGCGCCGAGACGGAATTTCACATCTATTTCACTCACTGCATCACGTGATCTCCCTTATACTTTGGACATTTTATTGCAAAAAAGAAAAATCGCATATAAAAATCTATTATGGGTGAATGATCAAGAGGACCAGGTTACCTCCGTTTACAGAGATCTTACCTTTCCTGGCTTGTTGACATCCATAGTAATACTGAATAGTTGCAGTTTATTATTCCTTCAGCTTCTTCAGTTTTGCCTGTATAATTTTGTTTCTTTATCCCCTTTTGTGGTTAAACATAATTCAGTGAGAGCCAGTAACATATTCTAAAATGGGGGCGAGGGAGGGCGGGTAAGGGGTCAGCTGTCAAGGAGGCCCTAGTTCTAACTCAAGCTTTCCTCACTTCCTGCTATGTTAGAACCCCCAAGCATGCAGCATGACTTGGATAAAGCTATCATCCAGAGGCATACCAACTCAGCTTCCTTTGCACAAACTAGGACCAGTTCCCTTCAGAACATAAAAGATTTAAGGACAGCAATTTAAATTGAGTCTGAACATTAATGGGGAGCTAGTGGAGGGAGCACAATAATAGGCCAATGCTATTATAGAGCTCTGAGCCTAGCATACAGGCTAATGAGCTCTTGGACGAGCATTTTGGACACGTTAGGCTAACATCTGATGCAATAAGGGGGTTAGCGCATCCAAAACGTATCCAAACAGTGCGTAGATAATGGCGCTCATCACGTAAAGGCATGTAGATGAGGCTATTAGCTATTATCTCCCGATGCAAAAAATCACCTTGCGCCCAATGCACACATTTTAACACGGAAAACTTAACACCCAGCCTCTTTAAAAAAAACAAAAAGCCACAAAGCCACAAAAAAGCCCAAAATATTGCTTTGTGGGGTTTGTTTTTTTTTTTTTAAAGAGTCCTGCAATGTGCCTTTCCCCCTCCATCTCCATAAGAAAATTGAAGACCCACTTTGAATTATTGCCCCATATCCAGTCCACGTTAAATGAAGGGGGAGGGAGCAAAAATAAAATTAACAAGGATTAATATATTAATTATCTCTAAACTTTATTCAACTGATGAGCAAGCCCATTAACTAAACCTAATCAAACCCCTTTTCTATTTCCTAGCCCAGTACTATCAATATAGAATTCTACTATAATTCAAGTTTTATCCATCAAGAATATGTACTAAGCATTTACAAGGGAACTTTAAGAGAAAATCAGCCTTCAGGGCCACAACCTGTTCTTTTAGCTGGAGAAACATTTTTTTCCTTGCCTGATTGAAATAGGCTATATCTGGAAAATTTGTAATTTCTGGCCACAAAAAGCAATATCTTTATATTTTAAATATGAACAAAGCACAAAGTTTTGACCCATTCAGAACAGGAGGATAGCAAGAGAATAGCCTGTGTAGCTATTTCATCCTTGGAGGATTTCAGATTGTCTACCTTGATTAAGGAGCCCATACCTGCATCCTCTTCATTCTCCCATTGGTATATAAAACATTTTTGAGACATATATCACAATCTCAGTTGAGATCTTCAGGATCTTCTCTGGGGGTCATTTTCAAAGGAGTTACGCATGTAAATGTGACATACTATCGTAGCAATTTTCAAAAGCTATTTACTCGAGTAAAGTGCACTTACTTGAGTAAATCCTATGGACAATTCAATGGCATATATTGTAGCAATTTTGAAAAGCCCACTTACTTGAGTAAAGTGTATTTACTCGAGCAAAAACCAGTTTTGCTCGAGTAAATGCTTTTTAAAATCTACCCCTTAGTGTATTACCCAAATAACTTCTTAGGAGATAAAAACCTTGTTTTAGAAAAGTTCAGCAGTCTTATTCCTTGCATTAGTGGAATTCTCCAGTGATTCCATTTGTTATGGATTATCAACTATCCTTGATCTGGACTGCCCCAGAAGCTTGAAGCAATGATACCTGTGAACATACCTCAGTTAACTGACCTTGAAGCCCAGTTATTTTCCCTTCCTGCTCCTCCATCTTTGATGCTGCTTTACATGAAAAAGCAATTAGTTGAACAGCCAACTGTGTCAGAGTATCTTCAGTCTAGGACACTACTTCCCATACATCCTCCAACTGTTGAGTTTGTGAACCCTTGAGCCGAGGTGGAGTTGGTGCATCCTGTGGGGAGGAGCCTTGCAGGCGCCTACTATCATCAGGTGGACCCAGATGAGGCAGAGACCCAAATGGAGCTTCGTCTTTACCAACCCATGTTCCCCTTAGGTTGAGCCTTGGATGCCAGGGCTGGCAGATCTTATGTGGAGGCCTCTGCTGGAGATGGAGAGATCCACTAAGGTCGCTGGGTCAGAGATAACGTAGGACAGGTGAATCCAGTAGCAGGCAATAGTCAATGGCAGGCAGTGGCCAGAAGTCGGGCCAAGGTCAATACCAGATAGCTATCCACAGGGAAAGAGGATCAGATAGGCAGGCCAGGAGGACCATGGAAGCTGAAGACACACAAACACTAGAACAACTCACTCTACTGAATAGTAGGGAGACCTGTTGCCAAGTTGAAGAAGTGAAGATCAGGAGGGCCTTAAATAGGCCAGGTCATGTAAGGTCATCAAAGAGCGCCACTGGAGCTTGCCTGCTGTGGGCCCTTTAAAGGGCATGACGTTGAGTGTGCACTCGCGCCTAGGTGAAACCGATCAGAGTGGCGGTGGTGTCCTGCTACGGAGATCAGCAGCAGCGCCCAGTCGCGAGGCGCGGTGTCAAAGAGTGATAGGCATGGCCCAAACTTGAGGATGAGTGCTGCGGTTTGAGGGAGAGGCCCGCAAACCATCAAATGCAACACCAACATTACATTTCTCGGCTTAGCTGGCGACCTCTCACTCAAGTTGAACCTCAGTCCACCTAGAGGAGGAATCATTCATGGCATTTCATGCTCGTTTGAAAATAAACAACTGGCAACAGTCTTTCCTTGGTGCACAGAACTAGGTTTTATGCTCTTTTTTTAGCCCAGTACTCATGGTCTTACTCATGAATAGTCCTCAGCTTCCCTCATCTTCTGGTGGCCACAATGCAGCTAGACTCACCTTGTAATGCCTGGGAGGGCAGGTGGGGGAGAGGAAGGTTTCTACCACCAGTGCTAAGCGTCACATCCAGCAAAACAGAAGACTCAAGATTACTCCCTTTCTTCTCAGCGGGTACTCTCGGGAGGCACCATACCCCTTGGGCATGTGCATTCATCGGACCTCACACAGCCAGGGATCCCTCTGCAGGGTAGGTTCTTGATTCCCCTTGTCACTTGACCATATTGGAGAAAAAAAAAAAGAAAAAATGAATACGCAGCCTTCAGTGATTAGTGTCCCACTATGGTGGCCATCTTGAAACACCCTGGACTGGTTTTGGTTTTGGTTTTTTTTTTTTTTTTACGGAATGTGAAATCCTCTTAGTTGCCCTGAAGGAGTATTCCTGCCCCTCTCCCACCTTCCATAGAATTTGTATTGTTTCCCCATCCTGTGTGAGTGACCAGTACTCTCCAGGGCTGGGAAGTGATCCCCTCAGGGGGGTTACAAACCATTTTATAATAATACAAACAGAAAACAAAACAAGGCATCTACATTTTTATATATAATAAGGATTACAGTTTGAAATCCCCAGATCCCAGGGCTGACAATTCTCAATTGCGTCATATAACTCATATCTTCGCATCAATTTTGAAAAAATTGAAACAATATTTACACATTTTCTTAAATTTGTTCATGTAGCCCCTATGCAGATAAACAGCTTTTTCTTTTGGGATCATAAGTAAAATGTCTTCTATTCAGGCTTCCTTAGATGGCACCTATTGATCTTTCCAGTGTAGTGCTATCCTGCTTTGTGCTGAAGCCAGAATTACCACCAGATTGGTATGAAAAATATCCACACCTTCATATTCTTCCAGACAACTCACAAGAAGAGTTAAAGGGATAATAGGAATTACAATACTGTAAACTTGATCAATGCAATATCAGTCCAATATCCATATTTAGCCCCACACTGCCACGCTATATGAAAGAAAGTGCTCAATGTATCTCCACACTTCATACAATTTGAAGATGTCTTCCACCCTATTTTGAAAAGCCTTTCTGGGGTATAATAAATCCTATGAACAAAGTTAAAGTGAATAAGTCTCAAATTAGTATTTATAGAGACAAGTTTTGAAGATATCAATGCATCTTCCAAAGTTTCATCAGGAAAAGTAACACCATTGCCCGTCCATTTCTTTCTTATAAACTGTTGTAGCTGTTGTTCATCAGTCCTTACAATATTGTAGAAGGCTGAGGTGAATTTCAGTGTTACTTTTCAGCATCACCTACTCCACAGAAGATATTGATGGCAAATTGCTTATTCAATCCAGCACCCAATGCTAGACATCTGAAAAAGTATACATGTGAGATGTCAAATTCAGTTTTTAGTTGCTCAGATGTTTTAAAAGAGTCTTCATTAAATAGAACCCTGGAGTATTAATTTCTTTCTGTTTCCAGATGTTTTAGCCATCTAAAGAGGACAAATCTGGAAATGTTTAGTCCTGCAAAGTGGAGTAAATATAAATAATATTAATCCTTTAGAACATCCAAGTTGCCTGTACACTTTCCCCAATATTTTTATTGGCAGTTCTATAGGGGAGGTTAGGCAGCCTCCTTGCAAATGTAGCAAGTATAACAAGTCTCTCAATCTACTGGGACAAACCAGACCATGCTCCAGTGTATAGCCTCTCCTTGCCACCAACTTCTGAATTGTGTCAGCCGTGAAGACCAAAAGTACAACTTTAAATGTGGCATATCTAGACTTCCTTGTTTCCAGGATCTCTGCAAGGTATTAAATTTTATCCTCGGATATTTACCAGATCATACAAATCTACACAAAATCACATCTATTTTTTAAACACCACCTTGGGAATTTCCATAAGGGCAGCCCTAAACACATGTAGAAACTTAGAAAGAAACATCATTATAGCATTGAGTCGTCCTAATAGTAAAGAGTCAAAACTGACTCTATTTTGCCTATTAATGGAAAGAGTTTTATGCAACACAAGCTAAATTTTATCAATCCAAAGACCCAGATATTGACATGTATCTGCTTCCATTTTAAGTGTCAAACCCTGTGTTGCCTGCGAGTCATCCAACTGTAAAGGACAGAATAAAGATTTATCCCAATGTATTTGTTCACTCAGTCTCCAGATTTCTCCAGGATCCCAACACATTTGGGTTTAAACGAAAAGCAAATTATTGTCAGCATCTAAAGAGATTTTAAAATCTTGCAGGGTAATTTTAAAATGAATTTGTGTGTGCCCATAAATGTGCATATTGATGCATGAGTGAAGATATGCAGCAATTAAAAATCGTGAGCGCAAGTACGCGTGTATCATTTAAAATACCCCTTTAAAATACCTGCATATGCTTTTATGTGTGTATGCCGGCAGATTTTAAAACGCGAGGGGAAAACCAGTTTTTCCAAGTAGTCCACCAATTTGCCCAGTTCATATTGAGATGATCAAGTCCCCTCTGGTCTTCATCCTGCAAGCTCTCCACTTTACCCTGAAACCTCACGCGGTGCTAAAAGCCCTAGACTCAAGATCTCCAGACTTGCTTCTCATCAGGACCAGCAGTAAAGTTATGTGGATAACAAGCTGACGCACACCATGATCAGCCTTTTAAAATACAAACGTACATGCGTAAATCTTGGCCCTGCCACAGAACGCCCTTGCCCTGCCCCTTTTCCATCTTGATGTGTGCACAGGTATGTACGTTCATACTTCACTGCTCCTTAATATCCGAGTTCCTAGCACACAGCCTGCATACCCGCATACGTGGGCATTTTTGCGCGAGTAACACTTTAAAAATCCACCTCATTATCTCCTACAGCAAAACCCATTACAGTTCTGTTCTCCCTTATCAAGCACTAAAAGCTGACTGGGACTTGCAAGCACAAAAACTGGATGATTTAGAAAACAGATTCTGCAGAGACAGTCTTCGTTTCATAGGGATCCCAGAGTCGGTAGGAGACTATGAAAAAGTTTTTGGTTCGGTTTCGCACTGCTGGATGAAATCTTTAGGCCCAGGTTTAGGCTGGAAGGCCTGGAACTTTCTTTTTGTTTCGTGGTATTGGTGCGAGGTCATGAGCTACCCATTTAGAGGGATGAGTAGTCTTCTGAAATCTCTATTTATGGTGACGATGTAGAATGTCTTGGGGTTAGGATCAGTATATAAATGCTATAAAGTCCTACAAGCTCTGCATAGGCAGCATGTCCAATAGCGACGCTGCAGGAAACTCATGTAGATGAGAAGGAACATGGGAAACTTCGACAGGGGTGGGTGGAAGTAGTCTATTCTTCTCAAGCCCTTTCTAAGAAGTCTGGTGTGGCTATCTTATTAGGGAAACAGGTAGCTTTTCAGTTAGCCCATCTAATCTCCAACCCAATGGGCTGATATTTAGTTGTTGTTGGTATTTTCTTGGTCATCCGGTGACCTTATGCAATGTGTATGGTCCGAATACCTATCAACATAACTTATTTGCTTCTCTAGTTAAAGTAATAACTGATAAGGTTCAAGAACCTATCTTGTTGGGTGGAGATCTTAATTGTGTCCACAGCCTTAGTCTTGATCATTCCTCTGGATGGGGATCGCAGGGGGATCGCCCCTCAAGGGGGGGTGTTGTATCTATGTAACACATTTCATTTAATGGATACATGGCGCACCTTACATCCTGGGGATAGGGAGTACACTCTCACATTTCCAGGGCACATGGGTCCCTCTCCCATCTTGATTATTTACTCATTACTTGTTCCCTCTTCTCGAGAATTATGTGAGTTGAAATTGGATCATTGGCGGTCTCCAATCACGCCATGATTTGGTTGGGTTTGGAGGGTTTTCACCCACATGATCTACCTTTTTTGTGGAGGTGCCCTAGATATTTATATTTGGATCTTGGATTTAAGGATTTCGTCTACAAAAAATGGAAGGAATATACTCAGCAAAATGCGATACATAGAGTCACTCCTTCCCTTTTTTGGAAAACTCCCAAGGTTATTCTAAGGGTGGACATAATTTCCTATGTTGCCACTCAGAAACGAAATATATCTAGTTGGGTCTTGCTTCTGGACCAGCAGTTGTGAAAGGTGAAGTGCACGTATGAAGCGCGTGCCCCACTAGTCAATAAAATGCAGCTGTTTGAGGTACAATAGTACTAAATTCTTTCCCACACCAGTGGGCCAAGAAATCATTGTTATATTATAAGGTGAGCTTTTACCAGTTTGGCCAAAAATCCAGTAGATCGTTGGCTAATTTAATGAGGCATTGGGAGGGGAAGCAATTTATTAGAGCTCTGATAACAGATCAAGGTGAAATTAAGAATTTGACCAAAGAGATCAGTGATATCTTTTGCTCGTTTTATAAGCAATTGTACATTGGCACTACAACTAATCGCGGCATATCTGCAAAAGGTTAGCATACCTAAGTTAACTACCCTTCAAAGAGATAAATTAAATGTCCCAGTCCAATTAGGTGAAATACAACAGGTGATTATACAGTCGCCCCTTCTGAAGACCCTGGGCCAGATGGCTTTTCTGGGGAATTTTTCAAACTGATGGGTGATAGCAAAGTACCAGTTTTGAGGAATATGTTTGAGGATCTTATGGCACATGGGTGTATTCCCTGGGCACCAAATTTGGCTCATATAGTGGTTTTACCAAAGCCATGCCAGGACCAGCTATTACCTGGCTCTTACTGCCCGATTTCTTTGCTTAATTTTGAAATGAAGCTATTGGCGAAAACAATGGCTGATAGGCTAGTGAGTTGCATACCAGGCCTTATTGGGGATTCCCAATTGGGATTTGTACAAGGGAGGAATTCGGTATATAACATACGAAGGGTTATAGCTTCCATGGAATATAGTGCATGGCATCACTTGCCCTCTCTGCTCTTGAGCTTTGACGCTGAGAAGGCCTTCGATCAAGTCAATTGGCAATTTTTGTGGGAAGTCCTTAAGGTTATGGGTAATGAGGGCCATTTTTGGGCTGTATTGCAACTACTCTATTGAAGACCGATGGCCTCCATCCTAGTTAATGGGGTCCCTTCCAAGTGTTTTGATCTTTTTGGGGGCTCTCGGCAGGGATGCCCATTGTCACCTTTATTATTCTTACTTTGGAACTTTTATTGATTTTGATCAGGAACAATGTGGACATCACAGGAATTTCTCTGGGGAGGGGTACTGCCCATAGCTTTAAGCTTTCAGCATTTGCCGATGTTCTCCTGGTTCACCTCACAGATGTTTCTACTTCTTTACTGGCCATCTTGGAAGAGTTCCAGAGCTATGGGGCCCTGTCTGGGTTTAAACTCAATTTAGATAAGACTGAAGCATTACCGATGCTAGATAAGGTGAAACAGCTTTGTGGGTCTCAGTTTCCTTTTAGCTGGGTTCCAGATTCCTTTAAGTATTTGGGGATCATTTTACCCTTGCTGACTCTGGATAGATTTACCACTGCCTCTTCTTGGGCAGGTAAATCTCTATCAAATGTCAATACTTCCGAAGTGGCTATATTTGCAGCAAACCTTGCCTTGTTGGATGATGAAGGGGGAGGTAGCTGGTATAGAGAGGCAAATGCATCTGTTTGTGTGGCATAAACCTCAACTGTGATACATCTGCCCTGACTATTGAAGGCGCGAAAGCAAGGGGGATTAGAATTGTCCAATATACGGTATTATAACGCTGCATATAATATGCGGCATGTAGGAGATTGGCTAATGGGGATGTCTTTCTATACCCCTCTGTTGTGGTCTCAGTCGCAAGTCTCGTGACCGGGCCCTTATCTCTCTCTCTCCGGGGCGCCGACAACAGGACCCGCTGCTGGTCGAGCCTGCTCAGGCCTTCTTGCAGCGGCGTCTCCACGAGGGAGACGCCGCCGAGCCTCGAAACCTGGCTCCTCCCCTCCTAGGCACGTGCGCGCACAAGGAGGGACCTTTTAAAGGGCTTTTCCCGCCAGACTGCGGGCCGCCCCCAGGAGTGACGTCAGATGCTGGCAAGTATTTAAGCCCGGCGTCTGACTGAACAAATCTTGCAACAAGGTTCCCTGCTGGATGTTAGTTGCAGTGTGCTGTTCTCTTCATGCTTGGATCTTCTGTTGGTTCCTGCTCCTGGTCCCGCTTCAGTTCCAGCTCCGGATCTTCTGTTTCAGTTCCTGGTCCCGCTTCAGTTCCAGCTCCGGATCTTCAGTTTCCGTTCCGGACTCCTCCTAGCCTGCTTCCCTGGTTCCTGACTCCAGCCTGCTTCTGACTCTCCGTGTCTGCCTCCTGCCTTGACCTTCATTTGTCTTCTCGTCTATTCGCTGCCTTCGCCTAAGTCTCAGCAGCCTGGGTCCTCAAGGGCTCCTCCCGGGGGGATCTCGGGCTTCCAGGGTGAAGGCGTCATTTCATCTTCCAGCCTCGCTGCCACCTAAGCCCCAGCGGCCCGGGTCCTCATGGGCTCCTCCCGGGGGAATCTCGGGCTTCCAGGGTGAAGACTTCAGCTCTACGTCCAGTTTGGCTCCGCCTTCCGGCCTACATCTTCACAGTGGAGTGCTCTTCTTCTTCCATCCCATTCTGTCAGGCCGGTTCAAGGGTCCACCGTTACGTCCGCAACACCCCTCTGTCCACTGAACAGTTATTGGTGGCTCCTCAAGAGCTGCACTTCCTTTTGCATAGATCTTATTTAGCTCTACCGGCCCACCTCCAACACAGCGCTCACATAATACCCATGATTAAAACTTGTCATTGGTATTGCAAACTTGTTAAAGTTGATTATCGCATATCCCATTTCCTTCCTTTCTTTGGCAATGCGGATTTTGGGCCAGGCTCCTTTACTCAACCATTTAGGGAATGGGCACAGAAGGGCATAAACTTAATTAAACATGTCCTCACAGACGAGTGCTTCATTTTGCCCTTTGCTGAGCAGTGCATCAATTTTGGTCTCCCATCTAGGCACAGGTTCGCATACTTCCAATTGTGCCATTATCTATATTCTTTGGATCTGGCTGCCCTCAAGGGGGATCAGTGGGAAATCCAGCTGGATTTATTTAATGAAGATGATCTGGGATGGCATACAATATCCTTTTGGTACAAATTCTTGCAGAGCTATAGTTAAGAGCTGGGCTATGAGCCAGTTGTGACAGGGGAATTTCAATCTCACTGCCTTTCCAAGGCACAGCAAATTACTATTAATGCTCCACTGTGGGAGACCCAGTTCAAATTTATACTCTGCGCTTTTTAGGGATGTGAATCGGGTGCCCAATCGTTCCCACTTTCGGGTTCGTCTGGCCACAGGAAAATCTCGTTTTCCCGCGGATCCCCTTTTTTTTTTTTTTGTGAAAAATCGGTTTTCGGGTTAGTGCGCACTCCCGTTAGTACGCACTAACCCGAAAAACGATTTTTACGAAAATTCAGGGGGGAAAGGATCATTTCTTTTTTTATCCAATATATAATGAATTTAGAAATATCGTACGATATTTCAATTCATTAGAAAAACGATTCACATCCCTAGCACTTTTTGTTCCCAGTAAAAGGCATTCAAATATGGCTTAGTACCTTCATATCAATGCTTGAAGTGTCAGCAGGCTCCTGGGATATTCGGGCATAGCTTTTGGGGTTGTCTTCACATTCAAACATATGGGAGAGAAGTGGGGGTATTTATTTCTGATGTCACAAAAGTGTCACTAGTATGAGACATTAAACCGTTCCTTTTTGATGATCTAAGTTCCTCCACTTTCCCTAATGGTTATATTTAATTGTGGTTGTAAGGTACTCTTATTAGCTAAGAAATTTATTTTGCAAAAATGAACAGTTAATGACCCGCCTGCTATTGAACAGTTGAAGATTGTACTCTTTCAAACTGTCAATTGAAAAAATCTGCTGAGCAATTGGAGTTTCATAATCGATGTCACCTCTTCTTAAAAATATTTGCCGCCCCATGCATGAAGTCTAATTTTAACTACCTGAGTCCAGCAGAGTGAAATTAGTTTCCCTTTCATAGGTTATTTTCAATTCCTATCTATCTCCCATGAGCACTTTGATATGGGGTGTGAGGGAGAAGGGATGAAGGAATGGGGGGTTTCAGTCTTTGTTTATATTGCTATTGTCATGTTGCAGAGTCTCAACGCCCTGGCTTGTGTTGACTGTTATGTGGTTGGAAAATTTTGCAATAAAAAGCTTAAACATAAAAATGGTGTCGGCTGGCCCTGTGGCAGACACCATTTTTTAATGTAGAAATACATGTACTGATGTGGTACTGTGCTGGATTATTAGTAGCTGCACTAGTCCCTGCACAAAAGGATATACTTTTAGAACTATAAGTCAGGACCGAGCTAGTTCCTACATAATGCAAAACCAACATGGCCACTAGGGGACTACGTGTCCCAGCTTCCCTTGTATCTAGACCAGGGATGGCCAACCTTTTGAGCTCAGTGTGTCAAAATTCTTAAAAAAAACCGAGCATTACTCAGGTGGTGTGTCACTTCTAGAAAAATCCATAATTTTGTGATATTTGTAGCTCTAATTAATAACAAAAAGTTATAATTTTAATATATGTACTGTATTTATTAATAAAGCAAAAACAAATAATTCTTTACCTTACCTGCTTAGTGACTTTTTTGTTGCTGAATTTCATTAGCTAAATCTTCAATTAAAACACTCTCTCCCCCCCCACCCCCCGTCCCCCCCCCCCCCCCCCCCCCCCCCCCCCACACACACACACAAACTCTAACTCCCTTGGATTTTCTCATACACACTCACTGGCTCCCTCACATATACACAAACACACACACCCAGGCAGGCTCCCAGTCATTCTCACAAACACACACTGACCCCCAGGCAGGTTCCCATTCATTTTCACACCACTCCCGCTCCATCCTCCAGGCATGCACACACACACAGACCCCCAGGCAGGCACCCATGCATTCACACACATACACCCCCAGGCAGAGTCCCATTCATATACATGCACACACTGAAGGCAGACCCCCCTCTCTTTTGCCAGCAACCTCAGAGCCTCTCTCATTCCTCTGCTGCCACCGTCTCTGCTGCCACATGGCTGTTGGGGAGGTGCCGATTGCTGCTACTGACACTGAAGCCCATTCTGCTGCCTCCTCTGTGCAGGCCCCATGGGCTTCCACTTTCTCCATGCTGATCTTGTACATTGTGAGATCCGCATAGAGAAAGTGCTACTCTTGCACATTCCCAAAGATTACATGTGCCAATCACTAAAAAGTATTTTTTTTTTTTTTTTTACCTTTGCTGTCTGATCTTAGTTTTCTAATTGGTTGGTCACAGGCTTTTTTTTCCACCTTCCCTTTCTTATTTTTTTTGCCAATTCCTTTTATATTGTCTTTTTTTCTGTTTCTTTTTTCTCCATCTTCTTCCCTCAAACACACAGTCAGGTTCTCATTCTCACATGCATTTCTCTCTCACACACACACACACAGGCTCTCACTGGCACATGCTCTCTCTCATACAATCATTCATACACACAGGCTCTCACTGGCACATGCTCTCTCTCATACAATCATTCATACCCACAGTCTCTCACTGGCACATGCTGTCTGACTCTCACACACACAGGCTCTCACTGTCACATGCTGTCTCTCTCACACACACAGAGGCTCTCACATGCTGTCTCTGCAAACATTCAGGTCCTCACTCTCACACACAATCTCTCAACTCATCTCATACACGCAATCACACACACACCCTCTACAGACCCTCAGCCTCTCTCTCAGCTCTGGGCCTCCTCTTCGCGGGTCGCCGCAGGATGGGCTCTGCAGCGGCCCTGATCTTCTCGGGCCGCTGCAGAAAAAAACTAAATTTTAAAGGGTCGGCGCAGCCGATAAAAAAAAGGCTTGGCACAGCCGATAAAAAAAAAATAATTTCCTGATAGTCCACGAAACGCTGCGTATGTCAGCAAAAACATCTCGGCGTGTCACCTCTGACACGCGTGTCATAGGTTAGCCATCACTGATCTAGACTCTGAGAGCAAGAGTCTAGATGAGTTAGCAGTTTCTCAGTAATAGGCTATCAGGTGCTATAACTGAGGGAGATAGAGGGGTGATGGGATATAGATAGGGTGCTTTAAGGCTTCCCTGGGCCAGCCAATCTGAATACACAGCTAGAGTCTGCCTTGAATCTTGTAGGACTGTTATAAGTTAGAGTTGTTAAATTTATTACTAAGCATTGAGAGCTAGACTGTTCAACTCCTGAATGTTTGTACTGTAACTCTTCTTTCAGCCTTGGGAATATGGAATTACTATCAGATAGTTAAAGTTGTTAAAAGTACTATTGGGTCCTGGAATCTGAGTTAGTAAATGCTTAAATGTTTGTATGTATTAGCAATACTTCTGTAAGTCTTAAGCAGTTGAAAGTATTACTGGCTGATTAGAATTGTTAAGATATCTATGGCTCCCTTAGAAGCTAAGGGGTCAATTTTAAAAGGATTGCATGCATGGTTCCCAGCAAGTGCACATGGACGCACCGATTTTATAACATACGCACATGCATGCCGGATTTTAAAATCTGCGCATGCATGTGCAGGCGGCCCGCGACTCGTGCGCATGGGGGGAATTTTATAACCTACATGTAGTGACACGATCAGCCGGTCTCCTGTTCCCTCTTAGTCCACTCCAATTAAGGAGTGAACTGGGAGGGAACTTTCCTATCCCTAACTCTACTCTTCCTACCTCTTCACCTCTCCACCAAGACCCCTATATCTAACCTAGCTATCCCTTTTTTTTTGTTTTGAAACTTACTTCATGCCCCGAGTTGAAGTAAGTTGCATGCATGATTCATTGGGATAGCAAAAAATGGCGCTGTCCTGGCCCGCCCCCTCCCCATCCAGACCACGCCCCCAGCATGTCCCTTTTGCAAGGCCCAGCACTTCGGCATGCAACGGGGATTACGCGTGTGGCCAGAACAGTTCTAAAATGCACGCAGCATGCACAAGGCCCGGCCACATGCGTAGCCCCCATTTTTTATGCACGTGGCCCTTTTAAAATTAGGCCATTAGCTAGTAAATGTTTAGATGTTTCATGGTTAACAATACCTCTGTAAGCCTTAAGCAGTTGTGAGAATTAGTAGCTGATTAGAGTGGATAAGATTGCTAATGCACCACTAGAAACTGAGCCACAGCAAATTTTTTGACCACTTTGAATATTTCCCAAATATGCCCTTTTATGAGAGTGCAGATATCAGTCCTCCCAAGACCAAAACCAGAGGAAGTGAATGAAGACAATGGACACTTGTCTGCATTTTTCTCATTATATGGTTTTGATGCTTCTTGAAATTTGCAAGTGAGTTACATACATATAATTTTCTGATTTTTTTTTTTTTTTTTTTACTTTTTATTTATGCAAACTTTCATAGACATACAAAGAATCACCTTTGATTTGAAATACATGGACAAAAATTGTAAGCAAAATTCTAAATTAAAACATACAAAACAATAAGAAAACACATTTTTCGAATTATCCATTTAAACACAGAACAAAAAGAAAAAAGAAAGGGAGGTCACAATCTAAGGGAGATATAAAGAAAAAAAGAAAATAAATTAGCTTAGCGTGCAGTCAGACTAATCATTTATCATTACCTTATTTATCATTTATCTGATACTTATAGAGATGCTGGAGAAGAAGTTAATGGACGTTTGGAATCCAAAAAAGCCTTAAGCTCTTCAGGAGCAAAAAAAATAAATAAATCATTGTTATGTTTGATAAGATATTTATAGGGATATCTAAGGGAAAAAGAACAACCTAGAGAGATAAGCTCTTCCCTAAATGAAAGAAATGCTCTTCGTCTTTCCTGAATTGTATGTGCTATGTATGGAAATACCTGAACAGACTGATCATAAAATAAAGAATAAAAATTAAGAAAATAATTATGCATAACTAAACTTAGATCCTACAAAGTAAAAAAAAGTAACTAACAATGAGGCATGGTCAAGAATATCAGAGGAGCTCTCAAGGAAGTCAGTCAAGTTTGGAAAACCAGAAGCTACTTGATTATTAGGATTTTGAGAAGAAACAGAAGAGAGAAAAAACATTTTACTTATTGACAGAAGACTGTCAGTTGGAAATTTCAAGACTTCATGAAGGTATTTTTGAAAGGTTACATCAGGTAATTCCCCAATAACCTTAGGGAAATTCAAGAAACGCAGGTTCAAATGCCTGGATTGATTTTCTAATTGTTCAATCATTACAGTCTTTAACAAAAGTAGACTGAAAACTTTGAATGTCTTTAATTGTTGATTCTGTCTGAGATTTTCTGAGAAAAAACAGCAAGATGATTGTCATAAGAATTCCCATCTGATCAAGTCGAGAAGTAAAGGAATCCATATTTAAAGAAGAAGCATTTAAGGAAGGTCCAAAACTCACTATAAGATCCCAAAACAGAATCCAGAGTCACAATGGCAGGCCAACTAACCATTACAGGATGGCCCTTTAAAGGAAGGGGTTCGTGAATTGAATCTATAGAGGACACCACTTCAACTGTATCCACCTCTGCCAAGACTGGAACCTCAAAGAAGGCCAAATCGACTCCAAAGGCTCACCCTGACTCATTGCAGACTGTAGATCTCTACTCTGTAAGACCGGATCCAACATCCCACCAGGCCCTCCAAAGCAGTCTCACCAAAGGCTCCAGCGGACTTAAGGACGCCTCCGCTGTGGACACCCACCATGCTCCCTTACCGCAGGCGGCATCAGACTCCTTGGCTCCTTCAAACAAGGTTGACTGGATCGCAAAAGAGGTGATTAACTGCCTGCTCCTAGGGAAAGAGGACTGTGGGGGATTCACCATCACCCTACCCTTCCTCTTAGAAGGCATTCAAGTAGGTAAAAGCTGAAAAACAGCACAATGAAGAAACTGGCTCCACCTCCAGCATGCTGCCATCTTGCCTCCTCTAATTTTCTATTGGTTGTAGCAGCCATATACCCAAACAAGATTCCAATGATCTTGACAAAGTGTATGGCATTTTGTGTGGCTGGTGTAGCAGTGAATATTTGGGATCCAGATTAGGAAAACTTCAAAATGGGAGAAGAAAGAGTTTTTGTTATGCCCGTCGGTCGCAGACGGCTGCAATCTCTCATGCTCACCTCTTTTTTCCCCGCACCATCAATCCTAGGACGAATGGGGGCCTCTGCTACCCACCGCCGACCTCCCCGGCGTTCCCAGGATGGCATGGGCGCTGCCGACTGCCATCTTGTTTCCGGAATCACCTAGGTGCGCGCGCGCACGAGCCTCCTTTGTACACATCATGGCGGGAATCTCGGGGGCGTCTCCTCCCGATGACGTCAACCTGCTGCTGTACTTAAGCTGATCGGCACTTTGCTACTACGAGTTAGCAAGGACTTCTCTTGTTCCTGAATCCGCTCCAGTCTTGGATTTCCAGTTCCAGTGTGTCTTCTTGGTGTTCATACGTTCTGGATACCCGCTCCTCGGTGGCTCTTCTGCATTCCTGGCTATCCGCTCCTCGGAGGGCCTTCCTGCCTGGGACTTCTCCTGGAACTTCCTCTTGTGAGTATCCTCTACGATACCAGCCTTACTGAAGCTTACTACGGTGTACTCCTTGCCTCGGGCCACTATCGCTCCTCTTCAGTAATTACTATTGCCAGCATATACAGTGCTGCTGGATATTCCCACATCTACAAGATCCACATCCGGGTTCCTACACCTCAGACCTTATCAACACCTTCATCATCAGTACAGTCATCCTCGGCGTACCCCACGCTATGGGCCACTACTGGCTCTGCACTTCTGAGGTATCTCCACCCATCTGTAGGAATCTCCTGGTGTATCCCATGCTGCGGGCCACTACCGGACCTTCACCCCAGCAGTACCACCCTGGGCATAACCTATTGCTCAAGAACTGTGTTTATTTACATTCCCTGCTCTGCGGGCTATGCCTTGTCTTTCCTCTCAATAAAGTCTCTACTACAGCTGTGTCCTACATCGCTGAGACCACGCCCACGACAGTGAGGCTCACAGGGCTCCTCCCTATGGGCAGAGATATCTCTCATCTCAGCCCAGGGTTCACATTCTTACAAAATCATAACAGTTTTACTTATTATTTATTTACAGGTGGTAAACTGAAACACTAGAAGATAAAGTGGTAACTTGAATTTTCCAGGGTCATCTGAATTATGAATGGCAGAGTTTTGCTAGAGCCTCTGGATCTCAGAAAGTCTCCTATCTTATACTTCAGTCATCTTATAGAATGTACTTTTCCTTGTATATTGTAATGTGCATCTCATGCACAAGACAGTGGAGATGTATGGCTAATATGGTGCATAAAATCCAAGATTTTTTTCAAGGGTAAGGAAAATTATGTTTCTTACCTGATAATTTTCGTTCCTGTAGTACCAAGGATCAGTCCAGACTGCTGGGTTATGCCTCCCCTCCAGCAGATGGAGTCAGAGAGAAAACTGAAAGCACCCCCTGATATACTGGTGTGCCACCTGCGATCCCTCAGTTTAAAGGATATCAAAGCAGAAGAAAAAAGAACTCCTCCGCCCATTTAGCCAATTAACCATGGCAACTGTCTAGATCAAGTAGTAAATTCTGTTAAAAAACAGTAACCGACTGAATAAAACGCAATGCGCAAACAATGCAAACACTAATAAAAACGCAATGCGCAAACAATACAAACACTACGTCTTCATTACTAAGTCACCACTCCCAAAAGGAAAAGAAGGAAACTCCACTTACCTTGTCCAAAGTGGAACAGCTATAGGAAAAAAGGGTTCGAGCGGACTCTCCTGTACACAAAATCGGGCGGGCGTCTGGACTGATTTTTGGAACTACAGGAACGAAAATTATCAGGTAAGAAACATAATTTTCCTTTCCCTGTACGTACCAGGATCAGTCCAGACTGCTGGGATGTACCCGAGCCGCCTTAAATGGGATGGGACCCAGAGAGTCCCGCTCGAATTACACTGCTGCCAAAGGAATCAGCCGACGGCCCTCGAACATCGACCCGATAATGTCGAGCGAAAGTATGCAACGACTTCCAAGTGACCGCCCTGCAAATCTCCTGGCTAGAAACCAGATGACTCTCTGCCCAGGAAGTCGCCTGAGAACGCAGTGAGTGGGCCTTGAGCCCGTCAGGAATGGACTTACCACAACCAATGTACGTGGACGCGATCGAGCTCTTCAGCCAACGGGCAATAGTTGCTTTGGAGGCCTGCAGCCCCTTTTTGGGCCCCTGCCACAAAACAAACAGGTGATCCGACCTTCTGAAGTCATTAGTGACCTCCAAGTATTGCAAGAGCACTCGACGAACATCTAAACGCTTCAACTCGGAACCTTGAGAAGACTTCAGCTCCGCCTCCGAGAAAGACGGCAAATCTACAGACTGATTAACGTGAAAAGCCGATACAACCTTAGGCAAGAACGAAGGAACCGTACGTAACGACACTCCGGAGACTGAAATACGCAAGAATGGCTCTCTGCACGAAAGCGCTTGTAGCTCCGATACCCGACGGGCGGAAGCGATGGCCACTAAGAACACGGTTTTAAGGGTTAGATCCTTTAAGGAGGCCCGCCTAAGAGGCTCAAAGGGGGCTACGGTAAGACCCTTGAGAACCAAGTTCAAGCTCCACGAAGGACAAGGGGCTCTGAGAGGAGGGCGTAAGTTCCGAGCTCCCCGCAAGAGTCTGGCTACGTCTGGGTGACATGCGAGAGAGGATCCTCCAATCTTCCCTCTCAAACAACCCAGAGCCGCCACCTGGACACTCAGAGAACTGTAAGCCAAACCCTTCTTCAGACCATCCTGCAGAAACGTAAGGATATCCGCTATCGACGCACGGCGAGGCTGAACTTCAGAGGCAGCGCACCAGGAGTCAAACACTTTCCACACTCTGGCATAAGTAAGCGTGGTAGAAGGCCTCCGCGCGCGAAGCAGAGTGGAAATGACCGGTTCCGAATAGCCTTTCTTCCTCAACTGCCTCCGCTCATAAGCCAAGCCGCCAGACAAAAGCGATCTGCTAGATTGAAAAATACCGGTCCCTGCCGCAGTAGGTTCGGAAGGTGGCCCAGACGTAAGGGCCCGTCCCTCGTGAGATTGACTAGGTCCGCAAACCATGGTCTTCTTGGCCACTCGGGAGCCACTAGAATCACTGGACCGTGATGGGATTCTATACGTCTTAACACCTTGCCTACTAAGGGCCAGGGAGGAAATACATAGAGTAGGATGTGACAAGGCCATGGAATCGCTAGTGCATCTACCCCTTCCGACCCGTGTTCTCGTCTCCGGCTGAAGAAACGTGCTGCCTTGGCATTTAGCCAAGTTGCCATCAGATCTAGGCACGGCATCCCCCACCGCCAGGTGATGAGACTCATTGCCTGGGCCGAGAGCTCCCACTCCCCGGGATCCAAGTATTGACGGCTTAGATAATCCACTTGTACGTTGTCTACGCCTGCTATGTGAGTGGCCGCGATGCGGGCTAGTTAGCGTTCCGCCCAGGTCATTAACAAGGACGCTTCGACAGCCACCGGCTGACTTCTCGTGCCGCCCTGGCGATTTATATATGCTACCGCGGTTGCGTTGTCTGTCAGAACTCGAACCGCCCGACCTCATACCATTGGCAGAAGGTGACGCAAGGCTAGACGTACCGCTCTGGTTTCCAGACGGTTGATGGACCAAGAAGCCTGTCGAGGGGTCCATGACCCTTGTACCGCTCGTGATTGACAGACTGCTCCCCAGCCTGTCAGACTGGCATCCGTCGTCACTATGACCCACGGGGGGGTCGAGGTCCACTCCCTGCAAAAGATGGTCCGGGAACAGCCACCAAGCTAAGCTGGACCGAGCCGGCTCCAAGAGTGGCAACTGAACTCCGTAATCCTCGGATCTCTGGTCCCAGCGAGAAAGGAGAGCCTTTTGCAATGGCCGCATATGTGCAAAGGCCCACGGCACCATCTCCAGAGTAGACACCATATGTCCAATGACTTGCAAATAATCCCAGGCTGTAGGCAACGGGAGATCCAATAGTCTCTGTACCTGTCTCATCAGGTTCTCCATTCTCTGCTGGGTCAGGAATACCTTGCCCACCAAGGTATCGAAACGTGCTCCCAAAAATTCCAACTGCTGACTCGGCACCAGCTGGCTCTTTGGAAAGTTGACCACCCAGCCTAGCGATTTAAGTTGCTGTACCACTAAGTGGACTGCCCGTCTGCACTGGGTCTCCGACTTCGCCCGGATGAGCCAATCGTCCAGGTAGGGATGCACCAATATGCCTTGACGTCGCAGGAAGGCCGCGACTACTACAAGCCCCTTGGTAAACACTCTCGGGGCCGTAGCTAGATCAAATGGAAGGGCGCAAAACTGGTAGTGTTCTCCCAACACCATGAATCTCAGATACCTCTGATGACGTTCCCGGATTCCAATGTGAAGATATGCCTCGGCTAGATCCAAAGAAGCCAAAAATTCTCCCTTGTGGACGGCCGCAATAACAGACCTTAGAGTTTCCATGCGAAACCGGGGAACGCGCAAGGCCTTGTTTACTCGTTTCAAATCCAAAATTGGACGGAACGTACTTTCCTTCTTTGGGACCACGAAGTAAATGGAATAGCGGCCTGTCCTTGTCTCGTCCGGTGGAACGGGCAAAACTGCTTCTAGGGCCCGTAAGTGGTTCACCGTTTGGGCGATGACCAGTTGCTTTTCCCGAGGACCGCAAGGAGACATCATAAAAAAGTCCCGGAGGGGTCGAGCAAAGTCCAACTCGTAACCGTAACGCACAACGTCGAGGACCCACTGATCTGACGTGACTTTGACCCATTCCTCCCAAAACAGGGACAACCGACCTCCGATGCAGGGGAAGGAGGAATGGGCCAGCGCACCTTCATTGCGAAGGTTTTCCGGTGGGCAAGTGCCGCGAGGATCCCAATCGCTGCGGTCGTCTGCCTCGAAAGGAAGAAGACCACGGTTGAGACCTGGGGCCTTGCTGTTTCTGGGAAAAGGAGCCACCCCTTCCGAAGCGAAACCGGCGTTGTCCACGGGACCGGGACCGTACATTCCCGAAAGACCGAAACTGATGGGGCTTGTCCTCCGGTAATTTATATACCTTATTGTCCCCCAGGTCTTTGATGAGTTGATCCAATTCCTCACCAAATAATAACTTCCCCTTGAAGGGGAAAGAGGCTAGACGTGATTTAGATGAGGCATCTGCCGACCAACGACGGAGCCAAAGTAACCGACGAGCAGCGACCGCCGACGACATAGTACGGGCCGAGGTTCTTAACAGATCATACAAGGCGTCCGCCGTGTAAGCCACCGCCGCTTCCACACAGTTGGCCTGCTCTGCCTCAGCCGAGGGGAGCTCCTGCGTGGTAAGCAATTGCTGGACCCAGCGGAGAGTGGCTCTCTGCACCATACTGCTACACGCCGCTGCACGGACTCCCAAGGCCGCTATTTAAAAAATGCGCTTCAAAAGAACCTCTAACTTTCTGTCTTGGAGATCTTTCAAGGCTACTCCTCCCGTGATGGGAATGGTAGTATGCTTAACCACAGCAGTGACCGCCGAATCTACGGAAGGAACCTTAAAAATCTCCAGAGAATCTGAGGGCAGGGGATATAATTTATTCATTGCCCTGCTAACGCGCAGGGATGCCTCCGGAACCTCCCATTCCTTCTATACAAGCTGTACTACCTTGGGATGTAAGGGAAAGGTTTGTGGAGGGGCCCTCAGACCTGCCATAGCTGTGTCCCCTGTAGACGTATCCGTGTCTTGTTGCGGCGCCGGGATCTCTAATTCCTTCAAAACATGCAGGATTAAAAAGTTCAGCTCATCCTTGCCAAACAGGCGCAAAACCTGAGGGTCATCCCCTTCGAGGGACCCCTGTGCGTCCGAGACCTCTGTCCCTGCGCCATCCGGGGAGCCCTGGGTGAAATCCGGGTGACCCGGATTACCCGTACCCCCTAAAGATAGAGTTGCGGCTCCCTCCGAAGCCCCTGCTTTTCCATGAGCCCCAGACTTGCCTGGGATAGGAGACACCCTAGGAGCCTTTGCGGGAGGGGGTTCATCCGGCTCCCAACCTGCCTCTGCCTCCAAAAATGCCTGGTGCATTAATAGTACAAATTTTGACGAAAAAGGCACCCTCCGTTTTGTTGAGCCCCCCGCGGGAGGTTTCTGAAGGGGAGGGGCTCGAGGAGCATCCAGGTCTGACCCACAGCGTGGGCTTAATGCAGGCAGAGAGGCAGGAGAGGAACCCTCATTCTCTGATGCCGAATCAGTAGGCTGCCGCGTGGTCAAAATGGCCGCCGGCTCCTTCTCACAGGGAGGCGGGGCTGACGACCGCGCGGCAGCCAGTCTCCCCCGCCGTGCAGAAGAAGCTGTTAAAGTGCCGCTGCGGGCAGCGCTCGGCCCCCGGGAGGGTCCCTCGCCTCCGGGGATACAGCGGGAGCAGAGACCCTCCCTGGAGAGTCGCGCCCCCGCCCTACCACAGGCCGTGCAGGCCGAAGACCGCAGCATCCGGAGACCACAGGAAAAAAGAGGCGCCAAAGGTAAGTTCTCCCTGAGCTGTAAAAAATCGCGCCAAAAAGCAAACTGCTGCAGCCAGCTGCCAAATCACCGGGTGAGCAACTATCCACCCCCTCCGGAGTCCCTGGTCTGCGCGGCAGGCTAGGGCTTTAAGATAGAGCACTGCCTGCTGCCAACAGGACTTAGGTGTCCTCGATGGTCTCCTTTTTTTTTTTTTTAAAAGGAAAGCCCTCTTCAGATAACACTGGAATAAATACCCCCAGAGGGGGGGGGGGGGGGGGGGTGACCAGCCCACTGGTAAACTCTCTCCCGGGACCAAAGGGACACCTAATCCGGGTAAAAGAGGGAGAGCAAGGCTCTCCACGCCTGCCTGAACGCTTCGCTAAAGCCAAATAGAACCCCCACTGTCACACAAAACTCTTTTTTTTTTTTTTTTATAAACTAGTAATAACCAGTTGATCTAGACCGTTTAGACAGTATAGGCAGAAAATATAAAAGAAAACACCTGAAAGGAATTTAGTCAGGACAGACAGGACCACAGGTTATGCCTCTCAATCTGCTGGAGTCAGAGAAAATACTGAGGGATCGCAGGTGGCACACCAGTATATCTAGGGGGTGCTTTCAGTTTTCTCTCTGACTCCATCTGCTGGAGGGGAGGCATAACCCAGCAGTCTGGACTGATCCTGGTACATACAGGGAACTTTACTTGCCAGTACTGACTACTGACATCTTTTTCTTCCACCTGCTTGATTTTCCTTGTGGTCCTTCAAAAAATACACATGCATACTTGATCTGAATACCGGTAATTTTTTTTTCCAGAAAGATAGCATTGATAAAAATCCAAAGCCAAAACCGAATGCAGTTTATTTTTACAGCTCATGGTGTTAGATGTCTGTCATGCCATTATTCCCTTCTGCAAATTTCTGAAGCTAGGAAAAAATATAACTACCAACAGTCTTTCCAAAACAGAGTTGATGTTTCAGGCCATTATTTACAAGATTGTTATAGAAGTATCATGCCTTCTTTTAATTGTTTTCAGATCTGGTTCAATGCATGTGAACTCATGACGTTTAGAACAAAATTAAAAAGCTAAACAAACGGAGTCCACTTTTACTTGCCTTTATCAGGAATATGTTTTCCTCGTTCTTCCTCCTTGTGACAGACATTTTGCAAGCAGGCACAACCACAAGTGAGTATTCTAAAGCTCTCTTTGTGCTCACTTTTTATTGGAAAAGTTTAAACATCAAATTTAAGAAACATCGTGTAATGGAATGACATTAACATGCCTAAACCACAATAATTTAAGAAAAACAACAAATTATATTTAAATCCCCTATCAAGCCCATGACACCAAAACCTTAACTAGTTCAGTACCTTGCAAAGTAGAACCCAACAGGAAAACAAGTTGAATATAAATTTAATCTTTAAAGAAGATGACCTCTGTACTTACCAGCAGCAGCACAGTTACTTGCAAACCTGCTCTTGAGATGTGAAACACCTGCAGTTACCATGGTGCTGTACCTGTGAGAATAGTATTGAAACGCTACTTGATATTCAGCCTGCCTACCTCAGATCATTTTTCAGTCTTGTGCTGCCATGCTTCCCAAATGAAAGAGTAACACATTTATACTATTGCTAGAGAGCTAGTCCTCCAGAAACTTGCAGTTTGAAATATTTACTGCCACCAAAGTCAATGCTTAGTCTGTTTGTTCTGAAAACGTTACCATTATTAGCATCTGTTTTTGAACAGAAGCATATTTCATGACTATTATAGTTCTGTGTGCTGCACTAGAGTGCATCACTATTTTCTCAGTTCACAGGTTTAGGAGAATGATGTATAACACTTAGCCTTCTCTTTAATGTCAATTTTTTTAAATTTATTATCAACCCTTTTGAATGACTATTCACTCAAAGTGGGGTACAACAGCTTAATTCATTACAGTTTGGGCGAATACAGTGAATAAAGGAACAGGATAAATAAAGGAAACATAGATACAGTATCATAGATAAACGATTGTTGCGAGTCCAGAAATGGACCCCTATTCAGAGGTAAGGTTAGCACTGCCAAAGAGGGAGTTAACCCTCTCTGGTCCCTACCGTCAGAGGGCAAGGCTTGAAGGTTCGCCAGTCGAGTACAAGACTTCGTCCTGGAAGCTCACGGTTCCCCCAGGAGGGGCCTGTAGGAACCCGGCTGCTGGGACTTAGGAGACTCCCTCAGGACTGAAGATTGGTCTGGATGCAGGCGCCTCCTGCAGGTCATTGATTCCAGACGGCTGGCGCCTCCAGCAGCTCAAGTCAGTCCAGGAGTCGAAGCCGAAGAGTAGTCGAAAGCCGTTCCGAGGGTCGAAGCCAGGAGAAGGGTCCGCAGCCAGTCCAAGGTCAAGCCAAACGAAGAACGACAGCTGGTCCAGGGTCAGAAGCCAAGAATCAATCCAACAAGGAAGGAGAACAAAAACAGGACGAAGACCAGGAACAGAGACCAGGAACACCGGCACAGAATCCGGAACCAGAAACCACAATACCAAGGCAAGGTCTGAGAAGCAGACCTTGCCTTAAATACCTAAAATGAGGGAGGAGTCTCAGAAGGGAGCCACAACCATTTCCTGTCATGGCCCCTATAAATCTTATCTTCAGTCGCGCGCGGCTCTAAGGCAGCCAGGAAGGGGGAGGAGTCAGCTCAGCCCTGCTGGGCTTCGCGGCCGGCCTGGGCAGGGGCCAAGGCCGTGGGAAGAACGCCGGAGGAGGCTCCCTGCTCCTGCAGGAGCCTCCGGGCTCACCCAACACCGCGGGTGAGTACCTGGTCCCAGCCATGGACCACCGCAGCTAGCGGCCATGACAGTCAGCCCCGGTTGCGGCTTACTGCGGCCGGCGGCCATAACAACAAAAGTGCAATAGCATGCAATAAATATAGAAACATTTGACTGGGTGTGCCATTTGAGGTAAAAGGTGCAGGTAATAGCACCTTGCTAGCATCATGTAGTCTTGAGTTTTGGCCAGGGCCAGTGCAAGCTTTTTTGCTGACCAAAACAAACTCACAAGTCCCCCAACCCCTGCGTCTTCACCAGTTCTCCAGAACTCCTGACCAGTGCAAAGGTTTTAGGTGCCATAGGCGAACTTTATAGCCTTGCACACAACCCCATCTCCGGCCCTCTCCACACACACAGTTATGCATTTATAATAGATTTTATATGAAAAACATCAAAGTAAAATATTCTGAGGTAAAAATATCACAATATATTTACATGCACCACTGTGGTGCCAACCAGAAATCTTTGTAAAAAGAAACCCATTTAGTATGTGACCTATTGTAACAAATTTGGGTGCGTGCTTGACCCTCAGAAAGCTATGAGTAAATTGGATTGCAATTATAATATAATAAACCTTCCATACCAAAGCAACACTAAATGCCAGCACTCAAACAGTATCAAATCTACCTATGAAAAGGCAACATTGCAAATATTACACCAGACCCTAAAACACCAATACATTTCCTATTAGAATAACTAACCTCAATTACACATGCAGAATGTAAACAGACCCTCACCAAATATAGAATAAAGCACCCATAAAGAATAGATACATAAAGGCAAAAACTGAATTAGAAACCACAACAAGCCAGACTCTCTATATATAATAAATACATGGCAATAGTAAAAACATACTAATAAAAATATTTCAAAAGCAATAGATAAATAGAAGATTGAATAATTATAAACTCGTATACAATTATTATAGTTTCCCAAATATCAATACAATATTTCAAAACAGAAGACAATAACACCTGAAAAATAAAACAAATAAGGGTAAAATAATTCAAGTTCTCCTGAGCAAGCTGAAGCTGTTTTAAAGGTACAGGTCTCTACAACATTAAAAGAAGTTTCGAGCAGTTCTGGGTTTGGGAAAAAGATCCATGGTATCTGCTCTACTGGCTATGGACGCAACCTCAGGTGTATTGGGATTTATACTCATGATGAGTACACCCCTTCCCCCATGTTTCTGCTTGCCAAAGCTTATATTGAAGAGCAGGGCTGTTCTGTGTTGGGCCTTCCTGTTGCTACTGGAGGGAACATATAAAAAATCTACTTCACCACCTCTGAGGTAAGAGTAAATGACAGCAGGCTATCGGTTCTGCTCAGTTTTCCTTTGGATACATTGTGCTCTGTAGTGAACCCCAGCCGCGGGATGCCGCAACCAGGTCCACCCAACTTACCTGGCAGATGCCGGTCTCCGTCTCTCCCCGTAGCACCGCCTCCAGCTCCTGTGCCTATGCCTTCAAAGCCTCTGTATCTACCTGCACCTCCTCGCTACGCCGGAGATCCTAAGCAGTGCCAAGGTTTCCCTAACCACTGCTTTAAGCGCTTCTCACTTCAACCAGCGCAGTTCCTGTCTGACCAAGTCAAGACGACGTACATTTTGTCCTTGCTGGATGGCAGAACCCTGGCATGGGCTTCCCCCCTCTGGGAACAAAGCGACTCTTTCCTCGGAGACCTCCAGCGCTTTGTCCAAACCTTCAAGCAGGCTTTTGATGAGCCGGCCTGTCTATCAATGGCTGCCACGGAGCTTCTCCATTTACACCAGGGTTCCCGACTCTTAGTTGACTTTGGGGTCGAATTCCACACCCTAGCCTCTGAGCTGGGCTGGCAGGAGGACAGCCTGCAAAGTATCTACCTGGAAGGCCTGTCTCCCAAGATCAAGGATGAGCTGGCTGCCCATGAACTGCCTTATGACCTCGAGTCCCTGATTGATTTGACGGGTCGGATCGACTGTCGACTACAGCAGTGGGCCTGAGAAGTGAAACCCGGACGTAGGTTCGTTCCCTTGGTGCCTGCTTTCTCTCAGCCGCTGGCTCCTCCCACTACCAAAGCCAACTCGTCACGAACCGAAGAACCTATGCAGCTAGGCTGCAGTCCTCTCACCCCTGGGGAGAGGCAGCGACGTTGCTCTCTGGGCCTCTGCCTCTACTATGGCAGCAAGGGACACTTGTTGGCCCAGTGCAAGGAACGTCCAGAAAACTCCCGAGCCTTGGAGTCACAGGGGAGCTGATCCTAGGCTGTGTGACTCCTGCTCCTCAATTCACAGTTCTGGTATCCCTGTCATACTAGATGGGATTCTTCTCTATGCTGGCCTTCGTTGACTCAGGGGCTGGCGGAAACTTCATCCTGGCAGAGTTGGTAAAGCAACTACAGCTCCCGGCACTCCCGAGAACTCCACCTCTGCAGATTTCCTCCATACATGGAAGTCCTCTTCCTGGTTGTGTAACCTCCATCACCGCTCCAGTGACCCTCTGCACGGGGGTTCTTCATGAAGAAAAAAAATCACCTTCTTCATCCTAGAAAAGGCTATTCATCCTGTGGTGTTGGGGCTGCCCTGGCTCCAGAAATACTCTCACCGCATTGACTAGGAGACCCTGCAAATTGCAGCTTGGGGTCCAGCCTGATTTTCCTCTTGTCTACCCGAGCTACCTCGATCCCAAATACCACTGGCTGCTGCAGCGGTAGCCTTAACAGCACAAATTGCAGACTTCATTGACGTCTTTTCCAAAGAGAAAGCGGAAACGCTACCTGAGCACAGGCCTTTTGATTGTGCTATCGACTTGATCCCTGGCTCTACTCCTTCCAGAGGCCGAGTGTATCCTCTGTCTCTGCCCGAGACGCAAGCTATGACCCGGTACGTCCAGGACAGCCTCGAGAGGGGCTTCATCCAGCCCTCAATGTCTCCAGCTGGAGCTGGATTCTTCTTCATGGCCAAGAAGGATGGCTCCCCTGTATTGATTATCGGGGCCTCAACGCCATTACCCGCCGGGACCGGTACCCTTTACCACTAATCCCCAAACTCCTGGATCGCTTACAAGGAGCCCAGATTTTCACAAAACTCAACCTTCAAGGAGCATACAACTTGATCCGGATTAAGCCTGGCCATGAGTATAAGACCTCCTTTAATACCCAAGACGGGCATTATGAGTATTTGTAATGCCCTTCGGGTTATACAATGCTCCAGCGGTTTTCCAGAACCTCATGAATGAGGTCTACCAGGACATGCTCCACTCATGTGTAATGGTCTATCTGGATGACATCCTCGTGTACTCTAAGGACCTCCTTTCCCATTGCCGAGAGGTACGTCAAGTACTACAGTGCCTTCGGGAACATCATCTGTACGCAAAGCTTGAGAAATGCCTCTTTGAGCAAGACTCCCTACCATTTCTAGGATACATCGCATCCACCACTGGCTTTCATATGGACCCAGAGAAAGTTGCCAGCATTAAAGACTGGCCTCACCCCATGGGAGTTCGAGCTCTCCAGTGTTTTCTTGGCTTCACCAACTTCTACCGGCACGTCATTCCTGGTTACTCGCACATTGTGGCTCCGCTCAATGCGCTCACCAGAAAAGGAGCCAATGCCAGAGACTGGCCACCTGAGTCACAGAAAGCCTTCAAGGATTTGAAACAAGCTTTTCTCCAAGATTCCTGCTTATGTCACCCTGACCCTTCCCGACCATATGTGGTGGAAGTGGACGCCTCAGACTCTGCCGTTGGGGCAATGCTCAGCCAGTTCTCCTCTAATGGGGCACTCCTACCTTGTTCCTATTTCTCCTGGAAATTGTCCCCCTCAGAAAGAAATTATGGAATTGGGGATAAAGAACTGCTCACAATAAAAATGGTCTTTGAAGAATGGCGACAGTGGCTGGAGGGGGCCCAACATTCAATAACTGTATATACAGACCACAAGAACTTGGAGTACTTGTGCCGCGCCCAGCGGCTGAATCCCCAGCAGGCACGCTAGTCCCTATCTTCAGCAGGTTTAACTTTTCTATTCGATACTGCCCAGCCTCAAAGAACATCTGAGCCGATGCCCTCTCTTGCACTTCTGAGTCCAAAGATACCCCAGTGTCTCCTCAGTACATCTTGGATCCAGCCCAAGTCCATCTCTCCGCCACCAACGTGGTTCTTACAGGCAAGACTGTTGTGCCCGTTCACCTCAGAACGAAAGTCTTATCCTGGGCCCATGACTCTCTGACTGCTGGTCACCCTGGCAAGGCATGCACCTACAAACTATTGACCCGCTATTTTTGGTGGCCCCACGTTAATCAAGACGTCCAGGCCTATGTTAATTCTTGCCCAACATGTGCTCAGCAGAAATCACTTCCTGGCTGCCCCTGGGGCCTTCTACAACTGCTTCCTATTCCTAAGGAACCATGGACCCACATTTCCACGGACTTCGTGGTAGACCTACCCGTATACGAAGGGAAGCAAATTATTTGGGTAACAATCGATAGATTTTCTAAACTGGCCCACTTTGTGGCTCTTCCAAAATTGCCTACATCACCTGAACTCGCTCGTCTTTTCGCCCAACACATCTTTTGTCTGCACGGCCTACCTCAACATATTGCCTCGGACCGAGGCTCACAATTTACCGCCAAATACTGGCATGCTCTCTGCAAGAAATTTGGAGTCAAGCTGGATTTTACATCAGCATTCCATCCTCAAGGTAACAGTTAAGCCGAGCGGACTAATCGCACATTGAAGGGCTACCTCCGCTCATTCATAGGTCACCGACAAGACGACTGGGCTTCCCTCCTGCCATCGGCGGAGTTTTCTTACAATCATCAAATTGTCTCTGGGAAGCAACCAACTCCACCCTTGCCGATACCCCTGACCGTGCCTTCGCCAGCAGTCCAACTCACAGCTCAGCAACTTCACACCCTATGGGATTCCACTCAGACTCACTTCAGCAAGCAGCGGATTCCGCGAAGAGGAGTGCAGTCACATGCCGTTGACAGACACCACTCTTTCAACCTGGGGACCGAGTGTGGCTGAGCACTTGTCACATTTGTTTAAGAGTACCCTCTCTGCACTTGGCACCTAAGTATATCGGACCCTTCACTGTGAGGGAGCACTTAGGACCAGTCTCATATCGTTTTAGCTTGCCCTCCAGTCTAAAAATGCATAATACCTTTCATATGTCATTATTGAAACCCCTTATCCTGTCTACTTTCCACCGGAAACCTCCCGAACCTCTAGATGTGGCTGCTGATAAGGACCCCCATCTACCAAGTCCAAGACATACTAGATGTCAGGTTTTACCAGAGACGTTGGGAGTACTTGATCTCTTGGCAGGGCTTCAGCCTGGAGGAGAACTCTTGGGAACCTGCCTCCAACATCATGGGTAAGTCTCTCCTTTTGCAGTTCCAAGGTGAGAATCCTGACAAGCCTGGCCCTTCTCAGAGGGTGTGTAAAGGGGGGGTACTGTTGTGAACACTGGCTGCAGGATGCCGCAACCGGGTCCCCCCAACTTACCCGGCAGACGCCGGACTCCATCCCTCCCCATGGCACCGGCAAGCAGGCCACATCAGGCCTCTGCCGCAGCGCTCTCTTCACAAGTGAGATGCCGTCGGCTGAATCCTGGACTCCTCCTCCCTAGGCATGCATGCACAGCCTAGCTCCAGATTTAAAGGGGCCGTGGCGGGAAACCTCGGCCTGTCCCCAACGATGACATCCCGGCTTGGTGCTACTTAAGCCCACTTCCTGCTTCCCTTCCTTGCCTTGGCAACAGGTCAGCTCGTGAGAGTAGCTAGTTGCTTGTCCTGTGTTCTTGTTTCCTTCCAGTGTTCCAGTTTGTTCCAGTTCCTGTGTTCCTGCTTGTTCCTGCCTCTGTTCCTGGTTCCTGATTGCTCCTACCTCCATTCCTGTGTTCCTGCTCCAGTAGTTCCTCCCCTCTGCCTACTCCTGTCTTTGGTTGTCTCCTCGGCTCTGACCTCAGCTTGGTATCTGGATTCTCCTGTCTTCTGCCCATCCTGACCTCTGGCGTGTTCTCTGGTTCCTGCTTGTCTTCAGCATGCCCCAACTTCTGGCCTGGTTACCGTGTTGCACCGCTGTTGCCCACCTTGATTCCTGGACCATCTCTGTTTCTCCAAACCTCTGCCAGCCTCGACCCCAATCACCCTTTGGACTCTCTCTGCCAGGATATCCTCGCCTAAGTCCTGCCGGCCCTGGCACCCAAGCGCTCAACCTGTGGGGAATGAGGGCTGATATAGGTGAAGCTCCAGTCTGGTCTCCTGGTCTTGTACCGCCTCCCGGCTAAGAGTGCCATTAGAGGGCCTCCCCTCAGTGGATCCATCTGCTCTCAGCCGGCTCAAGGGTCCACAAGCATAGCATACCCTTGTTATCCCTAAACAAGCATCACCAGAACTGGTTTACCCCTAAGAGAAGGTGCAGGTCACTATTTGATCTCCAGATGGACAGTGATCCCTTTCATCATGTTTTGAGAACCTTTTTCCTGGTTTAGGAGTTTTTGAACTTGAAAGTACTTTAAAAAATCTTTCTGCTACTGTGGAAGTCACAATAAATGAGACAAAGAAGATTATGGACTAATGCGAGAAGAGATTAAGTCTCTTAAAGAAAAAGTTTTAGATAATCGTATAGCACTAGATACGTTGCTTGCTGACAAAGGAGGGGTTTGTCAATTTATTAATTCTTCTTGTTGTTCCTATATTAATAATAATGGCAGTATTAGAAATCATATGGAAGCCATAGATACTCTACTATCACACCTTACTTTACTGACACAGAAAATCCCTCCTAGGATGTCTTTGGTTTGGGAAAAATGTTAAGACTTTGGGGCAAAAGGTTACTAATGATACTTATAACAACAATAGTATTCCTTCTTGTTTTATGTGTATCCATTCAATGCATTTTAATGTTATGTAAGAGAAGCATTACTAAAATAATTGCCTCAGCAACACTTGCAGTGCCCCAGAATGTTTCCTCAGATGAAGAATTTAATAGGTTATGCACCATGAGTGAAAATATAATAGAAATTTAAGACAAGCACTGCCCCCTGGACCTAAGGAGGGACTGCGATAATAAAATTTATTAGAGGCATCTGTTTAGTGGAAAATTACCAGAAGAGTTCCAGGAAGTATTGCTAGGTCTTGGAACTGTCTCTGAAACTGGCTCACACTTAGATAACAGAAAGACAAATGTATCTCTTTGTAGTTTTAGATATCACAATGAAAAGTTATTTAAAAAAATGTATGTCTTCAAGGTTAGTTAGTGTTCTCAGGACACTTAGGGATGCTAATGTCAGCAAATGTTTTTCACCTTGTGATCTTAAATCAAAGGAGTGTTATACTAATCTCCTTAGCAAAAGTGTATTTAAGTAAAGTCATTTGGATATCTGATTAAGGGGGTCATTTTTCAAAATGCGGTAAGGCGTTTTCACATGCGTTAAGGGCTTATCGCATGCGAAAACGTGTTTACCGCATGCGATCACACCATATCATATGGTGTGATGCAAACAGGAGGAGTTAGGGGTGGAGAGTGGGCTAGGTTAGCCTGTCTGCAAAGAGCTATTGCACAGCTGATTTTAACTACACCTCTTTCAAATGTGTTGGGCTGTGTGATAGCTGCCGTGACTGTGTGGTAAGGTTTCATTGCCATTTGTGATGTCTCCTGTAAGTCCAGTTTCAGCTAAATTGACACTTTTTTAATGATCCCAGACACATGAGAGAGAGAGAGAGAGAGAGAGAGAGAGAGAGAGAGAGAAGCTATAATATCATGGCCCATAAGCAGGTATTTGTATCCCTATGGTAGGCCCACCTAGTAATTCGAGGTGGGGATTAGGTAAGAGTGTAGGGGGGTAGGGGCCACTTTGACATTCAACGTGAGAAGTACGAACAGAACAGTGGTCTCTTGTGAAGATTTGCTGGCCTTCGGAGTGAGGAAACTCACTCCAAGATGAGATTTGGGCAAGGTTCTCTCAACCTAGCTTGATGGCTTCCACTCCTCGAGTCTTTACCAAGTGCCTCGTGGTGGTAGCAGCCTATCTCAGGACTCAGGGTGTCCATGTCTATCGTTATCTTGACAACTGGCTGATAAGGACGTCTTTGTGACTCACTCTTCATACCCTGATCTCCCTAGGGTTTCTCGTCAACTATCCCAAATCCAAGATAGTTCCATATCAAACCCTATCCTTTATAGGTGCCGAACTCGACACGGTACAGGCGACAGTCTTCCTTCCTCAGGATTAGGCTCTCACCCTTGCCTCTCTGGCATGTCACCTTCATACTCGAGAATACTCAACTGCTCGCCACTTCCTCATATTGCTGGGCCACATGGCAGCTTCAGTGCATGTCACTCCCATGGCTCGCCTAGCCATGAGAGTACTGCAGTGGACCCTAAAATCCCAGTGGAATTAATCTTGCCAACCAATGTCCAGCATTGTTTACGTTTCCAAGCAGCTTCGTCTGTCACTAGCCTGGTGGATGCAACGCTCCAATCTCCTCCAAGGCCTTCCATTTCAGGCTCCAGAACCTCAAATTAACTTGACAACAGACACCTCCAACATAGGATGGGGTGCGCATGTCGACAACCTGCAGACTCAGGGAACCTGGTCTCCAGAGGAAGCCAAACACCAGATAAATGTCCTAGAGCTTCAGGCGATCCGTTATGCCCTCAAGGTTTTTCAGGACTGCCTCTCGAACAAGGTCACCCTGATTCAAACTGACAATCAGGTGGCGATGTGGTACATCAACAAGCAAGGGGGCATGGGCTCCTACCTCCTGTGTCAGGAAACTGCACAGATATGGGTGTGGTCCCTTTCCCACTCAATGTACCTCAGAGCCACCTACTTGGCAGGCGTGGACAATGTACTGGCAGACAAGTTGAGTTGCACATTTCATCTGCACGAGTGGTCTCTCAACCTCACGGTAGCGGACAAGATATTCCAACGCCGGGGTTATCCACACATAGACCTCTTTGCATCAGTCCATAACCACAAAGTAGGGAACTTCTGCTCTCTCACTTGCAGTCATGACTCGCAACCGAGGGATGCGTTCACCCTCTTATGGTCCAGCGGCCTCCTCTATGCATACCCTCCACTTCCACTCATATCCAAGACTCTCGTGAAGTTGCGAAGAGACAAGGGCTTAATGATCCTGATAGCCCCTCACTGGCCACAGCAGGTCTGGTTTCCAATCCTTCAGGATCTTTCCAAACGCCGGCACATACCTCTGGGGAAGGATCCACTTCTGATAACTCAGAACGATGGATGTCTGCACCACCCCAACCTCCAGGCTCTGTCCCTGACGGCCTGGATGTTGAAAGGTTAATTCTTCAACCCCTTAACCTTTCAGAGTCTGTGTCCCGAGTCCTAGTAGCTTCACAAAAGCCTTCTACGAGAAGATTATATCATTCTAAATGGAAGAGAGTTTCGGTCTCGTGCACTTCTATGTCCATAGATCCCTTCGCCTGTCCCACGGCGAAGTTTCTGGACTACCTCTGGCACCTGTCAGAGTCAGGCCTCAAAACCTTCTCTATCTCAGGATGTCATAATGCCTCTGTATCGCTCCATGGTGAGACCGCACCTTGAATACTGTGTACAATTCTGGTCGCCGCATCTCAAAAAAGATATAATTGCGATGGAGAAGGTACAGAGAAGGGCTACCAAAATGATAAGGGGAATGGAACAACTCCCCTATGAGGAAAGACTAAAGAGGTTAGGACTTTTCAGCTTGGAGAAGAGACGACTGAGGGGAGATATGATAGAGGTGTTTAAAATCATGAGAGGTCTAGAACGGGTAGATGTGAATCGGTTATTTACTCTTTCGGATAGTAGAAGGACTAGGGGACACTCCATGAAGTTAGCATGGGGCACATTTAAAACTAATCGGAGAAAGTTCTTTTTTACTCAACGCACAATTAAACTCTGGAATTTGTTGCCAGAGGATGTGGTTCGTGCAGTTAGTATAGCTGTGTTTAAAAAAGGATTGGATAAGTTCTTGGAGGAGAAGTCCATTACCTGCTATTAAGTTCACTTAGAGAATAGCCACTGCCATTAGCAATGGTTACATGGAATAGACTTAGTTTTTGGGTACTTGCCAGGTTCTTATGGCCTGGATTGGCCACTGTTGGAAACAGGATGCTGGGCTTGATGGACCCTTGGTCTGACCCAGTATGGCATTTTCTTATGTTCTTATGTTCTTATCAGAGTGCATGTTAGTGCAGTAGCAGCATTCCACAAGGGCGTAGGGGATGTCTCTATCTCAACACAACCTTTGGTTCCACGCTTCATGAGAGGCTTGCTACATTTAAAACTCCCCTGCTTGGGACCTTAATGTGGTATTGGGGCAGCTCATGAAACCTCCGTTTGAGCGTCACCACTCCTGTGACCTCCGTTATCTCACCTGGAAAGTAATTTTTCTTCTCGCTATCACATCCACTCGCAGAATTAGTGAGCTTCAGGCGTTAGTTACCTACCCGCCTTACACTAAATTTCTGCATGATAGGGTAGTGCTCCGCACTTACCCCAAATTTTTACCAAAGGTAGTATCTGAATTTCATCTAAATCAATCCATAATACTACCTACCTTTTTTCCCAGGCCCCATACAAACCCAGGAGAAAAGGCTCTGCATTCCCTAGATTGTAAACGTGCCCTAGCCTTCTATCTAGAGCACACATCAGCCCACAGGAAGTCCACTCAATTATTCGTTTCTTTTGATGCCATCAAACTTGGAAATCCTGTGGGAAAGCAGACCCTCTCCTCCTGGTTGGCGGACTGCATTTCTTTCTGCTACGAGCAATCAGGCATTCCACTACAAGACCGTGTGAAAGCACTCTATCAGGGCCATGGCTACATCAGTAGCACACCTCCGTTCGGTGCCGCTTGCTGACATTTGTAGGACTGCGACCTAGAGTTCTCTCCATACATTCGCAGCCCATTATTGCTTAGATAAGACTGGCAGACAAGATTCCATCTTTGGCCAATCTGTTCTACGCAACTTGTTTTCAGTTTAATTACCCAACAACCTTCCACCGACCCATTCAGGGTTCAGGATGCCCTCCTAACCAAGATGCCACCCCTGTTGTTGTGCCTGTTGCACGTATTGGGTGCATTTGGTGCATTGCTGGGGCATCCTCAGCTCGGTACTCACCCATAAGTGAGGACTACCATCCTGTTTATCCTGTGAGAAAGCAGAGTTGCTTACCTGTAACAGGTGTTCTCACAGGACCCTCCCTTCCTTCACCCCAGGAAAACAAATGGGACTGTGAACAAGGCTGGCAGTATGTACAAATATTTATTTATGTATTTATTTGTTGTTTTTTCATATACCGTTGTTTGGAGCGAGCCTTCACATCAGTTTACAGAAATAACAACTGATTACATAAAACATAGCAAAACTGATTACATTTTGACAAAACTTAGGAGGGACAGAGATTGCAGAACAAGCCTTCACAATGGTTTATAGAAAATAACATCTGTTTACATAAAAAATAGAACCAAAATTGAATACATTATAACAACAATTTAGGAGGGATATGGATTGGAGAACATTATTGGTAGAGCAAAGGGATATAGTTATTTGTAGGTACCGTATTTTTCGCTCCATAAGATGCACCTGATCATAAGACGCACCTAGGATTCAGAGGGGGAAAATAAAAAAAAAAATGGTGTGCTAAACCGGCTCTGTTCCCAGGCTTCTGTGTGTCTTATGGAGCAAATTAGGGGAGTGCATAACATTTTTTTTTGGTCCCCATTTCATTTTCGGGTCTGGGGAGGGCCATTTTGGTCCACTCCCCAGATCAAAAAACTCTCTTTCTGTGGGAACCCCACCAAACCCCCCCATCCCAACCCTTTAAATTTAATTAACTACAGCTCCCCCCCCCCCACCCTCCTGACTCCCCTAAGACCTACCAAAAGTCTCTGTGGTCCAGCGAGGGTCCGGGAGCGATCTCCTGCATGTGGGCCGTCGGCTGCCAGTAATCAAAATGGCACCAACGGCCCTTTGCCCTTAGTATGTCACAGGGGCCGACCAATGGCACCGGTAGCCCCTGTGACATAGTAAGGGCAAAGGGCCATCGGCGCTATTTTGATTACTGGCAGCGGATGGCCCAAGTGCAGGAGATCGCTCCCGGACCCCTGCTGGACCACCAGGGACTTTTGGCAGGTCTTGGGGGGGGGGGGGGTCAGGAGGGTGGGGGGTTGTAGTTAGTTTTTTAGTTTTTTTTTATTCACTCCCTAAGACACACAGACATTTCCCCCCCATTTTTAGGGAAAAAAAAGTACGTCTTATGGAGCGAAAAATACAGGCATACAGTGAAGGGCAGCCAGGACGGACGAAGCGGAACATCCAGAAGACTCCAGATCCAGAAGGTGACAGAAAGGAACATGAAGATCCTTGGCTCAAACATGGAGAAGACCCACCAGTGCCCTACACACCCCAGTGGGGGTGGTCACAGACCACTGGGCCGCAGCGTGCCCTACCACCCAGCCGGGCTAGTCACAGACCACCCTAGGATGGATCAAACGAAGCCTTGGACATCTGGACAGGACAGACATCAGGACATAAAGACTAGACTGAGGTACATCAGGAATGGGACAATGGAGACATCAGGACAGACGAAACATTAGCAGAGACCAGGACAGACGACGCCAAGGGATCCCATGAAGATTCAGGAAGCCAAGCAGGAGCAGGAACGCAGGGAAGTCCAAGGATGAACTAGCTTCTTGCGAAGGCAAAGCAGACTGGAAGTTGGGCCCTTAAGTAGCGCTGAAGAAGGAACACCCATGTGGAGCCAGAGGGACCACTCCCTACTGGCCCTTTAAATGGCAAAAGGAGGCACGGCCATGCACCTAAGGAACAGGAAGATGAAGACTGCAGGACCCTGAACAGCAGCCTCCTTGCCTCAGACAATGATGCAGGAAGCTGAACGGGCTGCAGAACAGGCCCCAACGTGGGAGGCGGCGTCCGAGCCACGAAGAGAAGCTGTGAGTGGCTCCTGCCGCAGAGGTGGAGCTTCAGAGCAGCCTCCAGGCCGCGACCAGGCCCAGGGACTTCAGCGGCTCCCTGCCGCGGGAAGGCCTGCCATGGGTGGCTCCATGCTGCAAAGAAGATGACGCCAGCAAAGCCCGCCGTGCTGATGAAGAAAGGTGGCCTCTGCCACGTTGGAAGGACACTGGGTGGCTCCTGCCACGAAGGAGAACCCCGGCACAGCTCCTGCCGCACCGGCAAAATGGCGGCCTCCAGGCCAAGGAGGTAAGAGACTACCCGTAGCTCCGGCTGCGGGCAGCATCGCAACATATATTTTTTAAACTGATCCTGAGGAGAGACATGTTGAATCTGAGGAAAGTTCAGCACTCCTAAATTCAAATACCTCACTTCATTCTCAATTTTCTTGTCTCTTTGAATAAGCCATGTCACCCTGTACTAGGCCAACTTGGACCTTCTGGATTTGAATCACTTTCTGCTCCATTTCTTCCAGCTTTATGGTGTGCGAAACGATGTTCTGTGGTTTGTATACAATTATTTATATCAACTGTTAAAGAGATTAAAGACCATACTAAGTCCAATGTAATGACTGAAGGTTTAACAACAGTAAATTTAGGAACAGAGCCAGCCAAGTCCAGACCACTAGAAATTACCACATTTCCATGGGCACTAGCAGTTCCTCTTACCCCTATGGGAGTCGATGCCGTTACCAACAACTCACGGCGTTCTAACTCTCTCCCCGAAGCATGTTGACCTGGTGAGTGAAATACGTTGATAAAATTATCACTTAATTCGGGTTTCTCAGCTAGGACTGAGGGATTCGCCCCAACAACCTCTGGGGATAGCTGACCTGTTCCCAGGCATTTCTCCAGTTGGTCTAATCCAAAGGTCAGGTCACCAAAAGGGGGTGGGGGGGGGAGGGAGTTATCGGCACTCCAGGACTCAGCAAGGTTGAGAAAGGAAGTGACACCGCTGTTTGCTCTGTGGCGGGAGTCACAGCACTTCCAGTGACTGGAGTTTGTCCGAGATCAGCAGTGAAGAAACCCTCAATTCTCTGCCGAACCGGGCCTACCTCCCGCAGTTTGCCTTTACACTTAGTGTGTGGCATGCTTTGCCTATCAGCCAAAAAGAAAAAAACTGGAAAGAACAAACAACGCAGAGCAGAGCTAGTCCAGCGTGTCTCTCCTTCAGGACGCCATCTTGGCCTAGTTTGGTAATTTTTATGTAATGGATATGGGGTGTGAGCCCTTAGTGCTGCAGCGAAGTTGATGCAGCCTTGAGGGTGAGCCCCTGAGGTCTATGCTGGCAGCTGGTGAATGCGCCCTGTGACAGGACAATCTGGAACTTCCCTTTTACTAGCCACCTCCTCCGCAGGTTGAGCTCTTGGATTCTGGTGGCCGGCAGAACTTAGGCAGGTCTCTAGGGCAGAGATGGTAGTTAGAGTCTAGAGACACATCAGGGACAAGGTAGACAGCAGGCTTATGGAAGTCAGATGAGAGCCAAGGTTGGGGCAGCCATCGAGCAAGAGTAGTCAGATATAAGCTTAAGGTCAGATCCAGGAGCAGATAGCAGAGTTGCTTACCTGTAACAGGTGTTCTCACAGGACAGCAGGATGTTAGTCCTCACATATGGGTGACATCATCAGGATGGAGCCCAATCACGGAACACTTTTGTCAAAGTTTCTAGAACTTTGACTGGCACCTACTGGGCATGCCCAGCAATGCACTGACCCTACATCCAGCAGGGGTCCCCCTTCAGTCTCATCTTATAGTAAAAAGTACGTGCGAAAAATAAAATAAGAAAACGTAAACGAACCCAACACCGCGGGGTGGCAGGCGGGTTTCGTGAGGACTAACAGTAAAGGGGCATTACAGTGGGAAGGCCAGCTTCTCAGAGAGGAGTTTTTTGTCAAAAGGAAGGGGTTGGGTGGGGTCTGCACCAGGAATTAAAAAAAAAGAAATTGTTTTTACAACTTTGGCCACTTCCAATGGCAGTGGGGATGGGGTGGGGCAGGGTGATCTATGGAAATCCTCAGAGTCTTCTCCACCCACACTTCATTGGGGGGGGGGGGAGGGGTCAAGGCATGTCATCCTTTTTAAGGCATGGTGGCCCCACAGTCCCAGCACCACCATCATGTGAAATTTGTGGGGCTAGTAAAGCCGTAGTATTTTATCATCAGGTTTACAAAGCTGCAGTACCGAAAACCACAGCTTTCCCGTCCAGGAAAAATGCCACAACTTAGTAAATGAAACCCTTAAGTTTGTATCTGAGGGAATAATAGGAGAAGTGACTTGCCCAAGCTCATAAAGAGCATTAGTGGGAACTGAATCCTGGCTTCCTTACAGCACAGCCTGTTGCTCCAACCTCTAGGCTACTTCTCCACACCTAACTTTAGCAGCACAGGTATAAGTTGTCATGCCAAAAGAATTTCCTGAATCTGTTTGCGAAGAGAGATAGGGAGAAGACAAAGTTAAAGGGAGTATTTCAATCACAGCTGTCTCTGACTAGATGCAGCATAAATTCAGTCTGAGCTCACATGCTCTGACTAATCATCAATATTGAGCATGCCCTAGCTGCAATCACCATGGTGTTAGGGCATGAAGCCAAAAATGATTGATCATAATAAATTAGGGAGATTTTTTTTTTTAATTTCTGACTGAAATATAGGTCTTTCAATTGCAGGAAAGGAGATGAAATCAAGGTGCTTAAAATCTGACAAGCAATATAGCCCATTAACAAACCTCGTCTTACTTTCTGCATAAATATATATAAATTATGGGTTTGATTCACCCAAATTTGGGTTTTAGGAACATTTCTAGAAGAAGGATATTGACTGAGTTCATCATATAAAAAGCACCCATGTTAAAGAAAAACAAGTTGAAAAGTGCGTGCTACAAGTATTGCACAAAGGCAGGGCCGGCGGAAGCACTAGGCGAACTAGGCGATCGCCTAGGGCGCTGAGCATTAGGGGGCGCCGAGCCGCTGATGGCCAATGGCCGCCGGTGGACGTCATCCCAATAGCGGCTGAGCGGTGAACTACTGCTATGCTGTGTGCCGAATACACACAGCAAGAAGATCGGCGGGGCCGTGGTGGAGCTCAAGTCACCACGGCCGGAAGAAAACAATCGCGTCTAAACATGCTGGTGCTCCAGCTCCTTCCTGCCCGCGTGGCCCCGGAAGAAAAATGTTGCCGGAGCCGCGCGGGCAGGAAGGAGGAGGTGCATCAGCCAATGCAGGAGTTTCTCCTCCTTCCTGCCCGCGCGGCCCCGGAAGAAAAATGTTGCCGGAGCCGCGCGGGCAGGAAAGAGGAGGAGCATCAGCCGCGTACAGAAGAGGAGCAGCGCGGCTCGAGAAGTCCGGGGCCGCTGCAGAGCCCATCCTGCAGCGGCCGTGAAGAGGAGGCCCAGAGGTGAGAGAGAGACTGAGGGTTTGTACAGTGTGTGTGTGTGCGTGTATGAGATGAGTTGAGAGACTGTGTGTGGGAGTGAGGACCTGAATGTTTGCAGAGACAGCATGTGAGAGCCTCTGTGTGTGTGTGAGAGAGACAGCATGTGACAGTGAGAGCCTGTGCTTGAGCAAGACAGCATGTGGGAGTGAGAGAGAGCCTGTGTGCCAGAGTCAGACAGCATGTGCCAGTGAGAGACTGTGTGTATGAATGATTGTATGAGAGAGAGCATGTGACAATGAGAGCCTGTGCTTGAGCAAGACAGCATGTGGGAGTGAGAGAGAGCCTGTGCGCCAGAGTCAGACAGCATGTGCAAGAGAGAGACGGTGTATACATGATTGTATGAGAGAGAGCATGTGAGAGTGAGTGCCTGTGTATGTGTGTGTGTGAGAGAGAGAGAAAGCATGTGAGAATGAGAACCTGACTGTGTGTTTGAGGGAAGAAGACAGATGGAGAGAAAAGAAATATGTTATAAAAGGAATTGGCAAAAAATAAGAAAGGGAAGGTGGAAAAAAAAAAGCCTGTGACCAACTGATTAGAAAACTAAGATCAGACAGCAAATGTAAAAAAAAATAAATTATTTTTTACTGATTGGAACATGTAATCTTTGGGAATGTGCAAGAGTAGCACTTTCTCTATGCGGATCTCACAATGTACCATGAGGCCTGCACAGAGGAGGCAGCAGAATGGGCTTCAGTGCCAATAGTAGCAATCAGCACCTCCGCAATAGCCATACAGCAACAGTGACAGTGGCAGCAGAGGAATGAGAGAGGCTCTGAGGTTGCTGGCAAAAGAAAGAGAGGGGGGTCTCTGCCTTTAGTGTGTGCATGTGTATGAATGGGAGTTTGCCTGGCGGTGTATGTGTGTGAATGCATGGGTGCCTGCCTGAGGGTGTGTCTGTGTATGAGAATGAATGGGTGTCTTCCTGGGGTTTGTATGTGTGAGAATAGATGCCTGCCTGTTTGTGCTGTATGTGTGTGTGTGTGTGAGAATAAATTGGTGCCTGCCTGGGGGTCTGGGTGTGAGAATGAATGTGTGCATGCCTGGGGGATGGGGAGGGAGTGGTGTGAAAATGAATGGGAGCCCGCCTGGGGGTCAGTGTGAGAATGACTGGGAGCTTGCCTGTGTGTGTGTGTGTGTGTTTGTGTGAGAACGATTGGAAGCTTGCCTGGGAGTGTGTGTTTGTGTGTATGTGAGGGAGCCAGTGAGAGCATGAGTGTGTATGAGAAAATCCAGGGGAGTAAGAGTTTGTGGGGGGGGGGGGGGTGGAGGGGGAGAGAGTGCCTTAGAGCCTGAGTGTGTCAGTGTCTGTGAGAGCGAGAGGTTATGGTTGGGTATAAGAGCATGAATGTGTATGTATGTGACAGTGTATGTGTGAGAGAGAATGGACATGTGAGTATGTGTGAGAGAGAGAGGATAACCTCAATCAAGAGCTCCCATGTATGGACAGCAGGGGCTTTTTAAAATCCTTATTAGTTTTAATTATTGTGTGTTATTTGATATATGTGCTGTTTTGAAATATTTTATTGGTTTTAGGAAATTGTAAAAAATGTATATGATTTTAATTAATAGAAATTCTATTTATCAGTAGTTTTAAAATATTATTTTATTAGTATGGTTTTACTATTATAACTGATGCTTTATGTTTCTTGATTTTATTTGTTTTATGAAGAATGGTGGTTCTGTTTTTCCATTGTTAATACACAGAGTCTGGCTTCTTGGGGTTTCCATTTCAGTTTTTTCTAATTTGTGCTCCTTTATTTTGTATTCTGTATTTGGTGAGGGTCTGTCTCTGCTCTGTGTATGTGACCATGATGAGAGATTCTGCTAGCATAGGGATCTATAGCAATCGGGTTTGTTTTGTTTCCTCAGTAGGTGGAGTATTGGTATTCTAGGACCCAGTGTAATATTTACCCTTGCTTATTCACAGGTAGGGTTATTGTTGTTTGAGTCCTTGGTGTTATTACTGTTATGTTATGATGGGATTGCAGTATAGATTTTGAGAGTCTTTTTTGTGGTGTTTTGTGTTAGTTCACAATGTGCCTGGCAGTGGAAGCTGTTTGTGCTGCTGTTACTGTGAAGTGACACCAGAATTTGAAAACATCTTTCAGTATGATGAGCTGTAAGGGAAACATCCAAGCTCCATTGTTTGGGGGAATTTCAGTGGATACACAGAGTTACAGAACTGGAGGTACAGGATTTATATTGACATTCTGTTCCTTCCTATATATTCCTGACTTCACTCTCATAGCCACATAGAATCAGTTGACTGAGGCTATCAACATAATTTTATAGTGTGAAACTGGCCAGCTTTTTAAAATAACGCAGAGGACCCTTTGGACTTTTTTATTAACACTTTTTTTTAATAACCAATTTTAAAGCAGGATCCATGCTATAGAGGTGGGTGAGATGAAGAAATGTCATTTTGGCGCCCCCCCCCAATTCTTCTGTCTGGAGACACCACTGATTTTCTGTGACCTTAAGCATTAGTACAAGAAGGATTAAGGGGGGATGCTGGAGAGGCACACATGCATTGGCCCCCGGGCACCGGAGACCCTTGGTACGCCACTGGGTGCGAGCCATATGGAGCCGCAAGTGGTGGCAAAGAGGAGTGGAGTTTGGCAGGCCGCAAGCAGTGCCCAACCTGCTTGCGACCCAGAAAACCCCAGTCAGCGGGCGTGATCGAGAATGAGGTAAGGGTCGGGGCCGAGACCGGGGGGGGGGGGGGGGGGGGCGCAAGGGAGAAGGCTCGCCTAGGGCGCCAAATCCCCTTGCACCGGCCCTGCACAAAGGCATAGGTAGCATTGGCGAAGCAGTACAGGCTGCAGGGCCTGTGAGCAGTATTCGTAAGGTTGGTTGAATGTGCAGGGGAAACTCTTATCTGTACAGAATTTTACTTAAACTGTATGTGCTAAGTGGAGGGGAGTGGGTATGGTTGGCGCATCGATTGGAGGTGGAGGTATGTGTAGATGGTGCGAGCATGTCTATGACTGGGTGGGTGGGGTCTGTGTGTGTAATTGAGCATAGGGTGTGTATGTATGAATGAGTGAATTCGATTTGTATGAGGATGTTGGATGCATTTGTGTGCGAGATGGAGCAGCTAGTTAGTGACCGGGTAGGGAGTGTGTGATTGGGTAGGGAGTGTGCATGTGTGTGTCACCCCATTCTCATCTCTCACCCTCCTCACTTCCCTTCTCACCTTGTGGGTCCTTTTCTTCTTAAATTCTTTATTTATTACATTTTTCAAAAATACTACAAGTAACTCTTGTGTTGTAATGCCAGATTAACTGATCCATATTACTTAAAATTAATTACAGGAAATATACTAATATTATGACAATTTTAAGTAGATCAGTTACTGTTAGAGAACATAGGATAAAACAAAGTGAAATCTCACTATCATGAGCGATTTAATCAGATAAAGAATTATTCTGCAGGAAATAGTACATTTTATAACCCCTTTTCTACTACTAAACCGGTGCTTTACCTGCTAGAAGACTTTTAAGATTATCTGGGTCTGTAAACATTTAGGGGCAGATTTTCAAAGGCTATGCGCGTAACCTGAGAAAATATGCCCCTGCTCGTGCCAAGCCTATTTTGAATAGGCTCGGCAGCGCACGCAAGCCCCAGGGTCCGTGTAAGTCCCTGGCTTTCAAAAGTGGGCGGGTCCGGGGGTGTGACGGCAGTCCGGGACGTGTCCAGGGTCAGGAGCGTTCTGGGGGCGGGTCCCGAGCACTCCTCCGTTCCGGCCGTGTCGGGGGTTTGCGCGCTGGCAGCCTGCCGGCGTGCGCAAGATAAACCTACCTCTGGCAGGTGTAAGAAATAAAATAAGGTGGGGGGGATTTAGGTAGGGCTGGGGGGTGGGTTAGATAGGGGAAGGGAGGGGAAGGTGGAGGGGGCCAGAAAAAAGGTTCCCTCCAAGGCCGCTCCGATTTCGGAGCGGCCTTGGAGGGAACGGGGACAGTCATCGGGGCTCCCTTTGGGCTCGGCGCGCGCAAGGTGCACATGTATGCACTCCCTTGCACGCGCCGAGCCTGGATTTTATAACATGCACATGGTAGTGTGCGCATGTTATAAAATCGGGCATAGATTTGTTCGTGCCGGGTTGCGCAAACAAATCTTCGCCTGCGCATAAGTTTAAAAATCTGCCCCATAGCTTTTTCCATCTAATTTAATGACACATCTACAGGGGTATTTGAGCATATAATACCCTCCCTTATCCAATACTTCCTTCCTCAAAAGCAAGAATTTCTTCCTACGCAATTAGGTAGACTTTACCAGATCCGGAAAAATCCAAACTCTTTGACCATAGAACATCTTTAATCGATTACGAAAAAAGTACTTCAGTAATAAAAGCAAATTGAATCTGTAATGTCCTCCTTTTTTTACTTCTAGATCTTCTTGAGATTTTTGCAAAAGGTCAGAAATATTTATTGAGCTATCTATAAGTGATTTTTGTTCTTTTATTTCCTTCTCCTTGTCCTCCGTTAATAGCTGTTTTTGTTCTACCTCCATTTTTCTAATTCCCAAATAGAAGGCTCTAACTATAACAGGTAGACACTTATCTGGAATTTGTAATACCTGTGATGAGTAATTTTTAAATAGTTCCAAAGGGTCCATTTTCTTTATAATTGGAAAATTAGTGACCCTTAAATTCAGTGATCTCACTGAGTTTTCTAGGTTTTCCAATTTTCTATTAAACTCCCCTTCTTTATTAATTTGATAGTTCTGAATTTTTTCCATTTGTGTAATAGAAAAACTGATACTTCACGCATATCCAGCATAGCTCTCTGCTTCAACGGCAGGGGAGAAGAAAAACTGATACTTCACGCATATCCAGCATAGCTCCCTGCTTCAACGGCAGGGGAGAAGAAAAACTGATACTTCACGCATAGCTCCCTGCTTCAACGGCAGGAGAGAAGAAAAAAGAATTCGCACTCACAAAGCGGGGAGTAGCTGGCTTGTTACGGCGGTTACTACCCCAAACCAAATAAGCCTGATACTTCACTTTCAATGCATTTCCAGCATAGCTCTCTGCTTTAACGGCAGGGGAGAAGAAAAACTGATACTTCACGCATATCCAGCATAGCTCTCTGCTTCAACGGCAGGGGAGAAGAAAAAACTGATACTTCACGCATATCCAGCATAGCTCCCTGCTTCAACGGCAGGGGAGAAGAAAAACAACCAATAAGGGCTGAATAACATAGTCTGGGTAAAACAAATAAGCATGGGTGTAGCTTGCTTATTGCGGCGGTTACTACCCCTACTACCCCTAACTAATCAAGCTAGATATTTCACTTGGATGCAGCTCCATCACTGCTCTCTACATTAATGGTGGGGGTGGAAGGGAAATAGAACCAAAGAGCTAAGAGAAACAGATAAGTATGAGAAAATATGTGTGAAGCTTGCTGGGCAGACTGGATGGGCCGTTTGGTCTTCTTCTGCCGTCATTTCTATGTTTCTATATTTGTCTAATTCACACATTTCTTTTTGTTGCTTTTCTAATTTTACAGTATTTTCTACAGAGGAGTTATTAGTTTTCATTATCACTTCAGTTAAATTAATTATTGACATATCCAATTTAACTAAATAATTCCACATATTTTCTAATGTGACATTAACCGGTTTCGTCATCACAGTATCAGTAGGTTTAATTATTATTTCAATATCTTGCTGTTTTTCCTTAACGTGTTTATCTATCTTCGGGGTACTTGTTTCCTTAGGAGTAACACAAGAAGTTTCCAATAGGCTTACCTATAATGCTCCTTGGATCTCTTGCTCCAATGATTTCAAAACCTTAACATTTTGCTTATGTAAATCAGACAGTTCCAGAGTTCCTAAAGCTTCTTGTTCCTTTTCTGGTCTATCAAGAAGGGAAACCCCTTCTATGCCAGGTGGTGGGGGTGTTGCCGGTGCCCCTGGGCTCAATGATGTTTCCTCGACCAGAGGAGAAGGATTCCGCTACAGTACTTCTCCTACAGCGGTCTGCCCAATAGGGGATATATAGGGTGAATCTAGCCATTCTGATACCATCCTTTGTCCTGGTTCAGCTGTAGCCCCACCAATTGAAGGCCTTAACTTGGCCTTTCATTGGTGTGTGGCATAATCACAAGGGAAAAAAAAAATTATATCAGGAAAACAAAAAAAAAAAAAAAAGCAAGATACAAGGTGATATAAGAAAGCTAAAATGCACTAATTTTACTAAAAGATTTCACTTTTGGAGGCTTAAAAGGCAGTGGGAGATTAAAGAATTAAGTCCTATCTGGGGCGAGATCAAGGAAGCTTAAACTGCAGATAGGAAAGAATCCAAATAATCCAGGAAATAAATTACCAAGCAAATCAGGCTGGATCCAGGCAAAGCCAGGCAAAGCCCGGCATAGCCGCGCGCCCCTTAAGCACGCGCGGCTTTAGCGGCGCACCGGCGTGTGCTGCTTGCCACAAATAGGCTGATTAAGTAGAGCCACTTCCGGGTCCCGCCTCCAGGTCCTGCCCCTCGACGTCGGACGTCCCAACTGGCAATGGAAAATTCACCGTCAGGGCAGTCAAGTTTACCCCCGGGTTCAGAACAGATGTCCAGTGGCCAGGTAATACTCGGTTCCCTCTCCTCTCAGTCTCCACCTTGTGGGTCCTTTTCTGATGGGGATTCGGAACCTATGCTTACATTTCACCAAGTTATTCAACCATGGATCCTTCTTTTCTGCTAATGTGGATTGGGAACCCTGCTGGCACCTCAACTTTAGTCACATCACTGACTAGATATCCAACCACATGTGTACATCAAAACATGTGTATGGACAGAGAAAATAAAAAATGTTCTCACTTTTTTTGCTCCTAATAACCCCTTTTTATGCCATTTTAGGACAGCCTCTGCTCTAAATAGCACAGTACATTATCAGGGTCATTTCAAACTCTATAAGTCATCACCCCATTTCTTGTTTTTCCATTTTTATGTGTCAGTTTTACCCAATTAGATAAATTGGTCCCTCTTCAAATAAACTACACTTATTAACCCACCTTTGAGACTTTAAATCTTTCCTCTCCTTGGCCCCAAACTCTTATTTGTCTCCTCAGTCTGTCTTGACTAGATAGTAAGTTCCACAGAGTGGGGAATGTCTCTTATGTGCATCTGTACTATGCTTTGTGCTCCTTCTAGCACACTATAAACATGTTTAGTAGTAGAAGTGCGTGATGACAATGTGAAGGAAGGGAATCAAACCAAGAATGAGTTTACCACCTATGTCCCAAACCCAAGCACATCTTACTTCATTTTGAAATGCAGGTTAGATAGCACAACTCCATGCAAGTCAATGAGACACAGGAGCTTTAAAAAAAGAAAATACAAATAGAAGTGAATTATTCTGTATACCACAAATCATCCTTTTCAAAATGGCTTGTTGCAAAACCCAGTTTAGGATAATGTTTATATATTACCATTTTTCTTTTTGTTTAGCAAATAAGCAAAAAGCTAATTACTGTCTCATGTTCATTGGACATTTTGCTTTGTTTTTTCATTTCTGAAGAAAAAAAGCACCTTTTATATGACCATTGTCATCATGGCCATCAGATCACTTAATTCCAAATTTCAAAGGCTACGTTCTCCACTCCAGCCCTCATAAGATAGGATAAAGTGAGATCTGGATGGACAAACAAATAAAGAACAAATTATCCCAGGGATTCCAAGCGGATGGGGAATGAGATGCTCATCTGGCTAAAATGCCAGCTACATCTTCTTCCTCACATAACCTCGGTTTTTCTGTTGCTGTTTTTCAAAGGAAAATGTAAATGTAACATACTATCGTAGCAATTTTCAAAAGCCCTTTACCTGCATTAAGTGCACTTAAAATGGGTAAAATGGCCTTTACAAATTGCTGCGATAGTGTGTTACATTTACATTTTCCTTTGAAAATTACCCTGTATGGGAGTTGGATGGAAGCAACAACAGTCAAGAAAGAGTGCAGACTCATATTCTACTGGAGTTTATATGCTTTCATTCATTAATACAAGTGTTTATGTACATTGTGTAAACTCCATTAGGAAATATATCTCTGCTCCCCTCCCCGTAACTGCTGTTACCTCCCACCCACTTCCTGCAGCTGCTGTACTCAGTTTACTTTCAGTCACTGGCAATGTTCCCTCTAATTTTTTTTGTGGGCTGTGTGTACAAAAAGGTTCTCGTTTGCAACACAGTGTACAAATTTGTGTGCAGTGTGTTTTGAAACGCCATTCTGTTTTTTTTTATTTTATTTATTTATTTATTTAGCATTTTTCTATACCGACCTTCAAAGTTAAATACCTTATCAGGTCGGTTTACATCGAACAGGGACATAAACAGTAAACATAAACAACTTATTATAATCAGGAGAAACAAAGTTTCTCGTGCAAACTATGTTTTCCTGCGTGCACTTGTTTCGTGCCCTGCGTACATGCATGCAGCTTACAGTGGTAGCCTGGCTTTTGAATGACAAAGTTACTGTCAGCACTACAAAGTGCAGAGCGCACTATGCCTGCAGCGGTTGGAAGAAGTGGGATTAAGGAGCGCAGCAATTACAAAGGGAGGGGGGGAGGGGCTAGGAGGTAAAGGACAATGCAAGTCATATTAATTATTGAGCTATGTCAAACATGTGGCATTGCTTTTGAGACAGGTTGGCTTTCCATAGTTGAAACACATGGAGGATTGGGTTTGTGATTTTCATTTTGTGTTTAACTTTGTTGTTTCACTTTATTCTTCCGAGCACACACGTTGATAGTGAGTGAGCTACAAGGATTCAGCATTAACATCCCTCTCACTCATCAGCCTCGGTGCGTGTGAGACTGGTATAAAAAGTTAAAAATATGTCCTTTAAGATGGGAATAGTTGATTAATGTAGCTACACCCTTTACTACGGACTACAGATCAGTTAGCCTGACGTCAGTGATGAATAAAATAGTGGCAGCTATTGTTAAGAGCAAAATTACCGGTCATATGGGTAAACATGGCTTAATGGGGAACAGTCAGCATGGATTTCGCAAAGGGAAGTCATGCCTTACTAACCTATTAGAATTCTTTGAAAGTGTGAATTAAGCATGTGGATAAGAGTGAACCGGTCGATATATTTATCTGGATTTTCAGAAGGTATTTAACAAAGTCTTTCATGAGAGACTGATTATGAAACTTAAAAAGTCATGGGATAAGAGACAATGTTTTACTGTGAATTGGCAACATTTAAAAAGTAGGAAGCAAAAAGTAGGATTAAATGATCAGTTTTCTCAAAGAAGAGAAGTGAGACTTGTGCTATTCAACTTTTTCATTAGTGATCTGGAAAAGAGAGCAATGAGTGAAGTGATCAATTTTACAGATAACTCAAAATTATTCAGAGTAATTAAAACATGCACAGATTGTGTGAAGGCCCTGGTAAGAGTGGGGAACTGAGCATCTAAATGGCAGATGAAATTTAATGTGGGCAAGTGCAAAGTGCTGCACATAGGAAAAAATAATTTCAGTTCACAGTGTTAGGTTCCTTGGAGTCACTGTGGACAATACATTGAAATCCTCAATTCAATGTGCAACAGCTATCAAAAAAGCAAATAAAATGTTAGGAATTATTTAGAAAAAAACTAGAGCAGTGTATCTCAACCAGCGATCTGTAGACTGGCACTGGTCCCTGGCAGCATTTTTGCCAACCTGCGGAATGACAGTGATAGCAGCAGTCCACGGAAGTAACAAGATCTGCCCTGCAGCTGCATATGCTCCACTGCACCACAGCCAGCAGAGACTTTTCTAAACCCTCCCACTCTGCCCTCAGGACCTTTTCATTCCAACTGGGGCCAGTCCTGAGGCCCCACTCTGGGAAGGGAGCAGCTGCAGATGAATATTAATAATAAGCCAACATGAAGAATAAATCAGCCCCTGCTCCACTCTCAGGCCCCCACCCGCACAGAAGCCAGGATGGGATGAAGCCTGAAAGTGGAGCAGGCACTGATTGAGTCTTGCACCAACTCGTTAACATTCAGCTGCAATTACTCCCGTTCCAGGGATCAGCCCAACTGGGGAAGAAACGTCCACAGGTCAGGGGGATTAATTATCCTAGTGCTCCTGGCTGGAAGGGGGAGGGAGAGAGAGTGGAAGGATTTCTTATCGGTTTTTTTTAGGATGATCTGGTAGCTGACTAGTAGAAGGAAAGGGAAAGAGAGTGAGGTTTTTTTTTTTTTTTTTTAAATGATCAACAATTGGTTGATTGGATGAGGGAGGGAAAGAGAGAGAAGAATGGTTTTTTTTCAGTGATCAGCTGGTGGCTGGCTGGGAGGGAGAGGGAGATATTTTTTTCTCTTCTGAAGACAATACCGATGGTTGGCTGGGGAAAAAACGGAGAGAGCTTTTTTTAAAAAAAAAAAAGAACAATTATTTTCTTGGGAAACAATTTTCTTGAACTGGCTAGTTACCTTCTTGCAATGACACAGTCCAGCTGCAGGACTGACCCATGAAAGTAAAGAACGGGGGAGGAAGTATATCCTCTCTCCCTTACCCCCACTCTTTAATTTTCTAAAGCATCCTCCCCACTCATCTGCGCTGCAACCAGTCCATGTAATTTAAGGAAGGTAGCTAGCTGGTCCCTGGCATTCGAAAGGTTGAGAAACACTAGACTAGAGAACAAAAACAAGACTAGCATAATACCTTTGTATAAATTCATAGGGGTGTGCATTCATTTCCTACGTATTTGTAATCTGCAATGTATAGGGCCATATTCGTTGTATTCGTGGGAAAGCGAAACGTATCGCGATTCCCCACGAATACAACAAATCTTTGCCGAATTATTCGGCCATCTAAAGGAGCCAATTTAAACAAACCCCCCACCCTCCTGATCCCCCCAAGACTTACCAAAACTCCCTGGTGGTCCAGCAGAGGTCTGGGAGCGATCTCCTGAACTCATGCCGTCAGCTGCCAGTAATCAAAATGGCGCCGATACCCTTTGCCCTTACTATGTCACAGGGGCTACTGGTGCCATTGGTCAGCCCCTGTCACATGGTAGGAGCACAAGATGGCGCCGGCCATCCATTGCTCCTACCATGTGACAGGGGCTGACCAATGGCACTGGTAGCCCCTGTGACATAGTAGGTCAAAGGCTATCGGCACCATTTTGAATACCGGCAGCCGAGGGTGTGAGTGCAGGAGATGGCTCCTGGACCCCTCGCTGGACCACCAGGGAGTTTTGGTAAGTCTTGGAGGGGTCAGGAGGGTGGGGGGTTGTACTTAATTCAATTTTAGCCGGGAAACGAATAAGAATTAACGCATGTACGTATCGGGGGACCCCCTTGCCGAATGCAACGTATCTGCCCCCCGACGAATACAAATCCCAAATGCAACGTATAGCGTCCCTCTGCACATCCCTATAAATTCATGGTATGATCACATCTTGAACACTGTATGCAGTTCTGGTGGCTATACCACAACATTAACAGTTATTAGCCAGTCAGATGTGCCATCCCTGATATCTGGGAATGAGCAACAGCAAAAGGATCTTCTTATTAAGATCAGTTGGATACTTCCGAGTGACTTGGATTGGCCACTATCAGAGACAGGATGCTGGGCTTGATGGAACACGGGTTTGATCCGGCATGTCACCTCTTATGTTCACACTACTACTACTACTACTACTACTACTACTACTTAACATTTCTTTAGCGCTACTCAATGTACGCAGCACTGTACAAAAAAACCATAAGAGATAGTCCCTGCTCAGTAAAGTTTACAATCTAATCAAACTAAACATACAGGACAAAAGAGACTTGGGGAATTTCTTGAATTAAGACAATGGTTACAAATTAATGAGGCTGTAAGCGGGACAATCGGAGGTTAATATACAAAAGTAGATTTTAAAAAAGGTGGGTTTTTAGATGGGATTTAAATGATGCAAGAGAGGGAGCATGACACACCAGCTGAGGAAGTCTATTCCAAGTATACGGTGCAGTCAGGTGGAAAGCAAAGAGTCGGGAGTTGGTGGTAGAGAAGGATAAAGATAGGAGTGATTTGCCTGGTAAGGCATGAGGAGGGGTATAAGGAGAGATAAGAGAGGAGAGGTAGTGAGGAGCTGTAGAGTGAAGGCTTTTGCAAACGAGTAAGAGGAACTAGAACTGTATACAGGAACAGATAGGGATCCAATGTAATAACTTGAGAAGAGGGGTTATATGGATGTATCACTTTGGTGAAAGATAAGTCATACACCTGACTGGAATGTGTGAACTACAGCATGTTTTGAATGAAAAGGGTCCAAAAACTGCCTTCTATGCATTGATACTAAATTGAATCGACTATTGCAATAGCCTATATCAAAGGATGTTGGAGTAGGACAATTATGCTTGTAATTGATCCATAAAGAAATCAGCCTGTGTGTTGAAGAGTTGTAAGATCAATGATCACATTACTCCGGTGTTGAGCAAACTTCACTCACTGCTGGTCTCTCAGTGAATTAAGTTTAAAGTCATGTTTGTTTTTTTTTTAACTATATCTGCATGATCAGGGGCCCAGTTATTTATTTCACAGTCTGATGTCTTTTGCTCCTATCAGAACTTTAAGATATTCATCATTGGAGCTTCTAAAATTATCAGCTCCTAACCAAGTTCAGCTAGCTACTACACATATTATAATGTTTTCATGGGCTGGACCTGGCTTGTGGATTAAGGTTCCTTTAATCATTTGACAAGAAAGGGAGTTTCTTAGATTCCTCAAACTTCTCAAGGCTTGGCTATTTGAAGAAGCTTTTGGGGTATAGTGATCAGGGCTATGACATTGTTCTTAGAGGAGTATGTTATGGAATGAGGTTAACGTGACAGGAGGCTGATACAATGAGCTATGGTTAAAAGAGATCTTGAATTTTTATTTAAAATTTTGGAATAGCATTTTTATGTATTATAGTAAATCAATGTTATAGGGAGAGTAGTTTTTTTATGTATTAGATTCGTGTCAATGTTATGGGGGGAGTGTTGAGATTGTTTATGATTTTATATTGTACACCACTTAGAAATGCATTGTAGTAGGCAGCATACAAAATATAATAAATAAATAAACAATTGATTTGCTCTCTTGTATTCTAGTTTTCTTCATAAATCAGAACTTTCAACTAAAGTTAAGAGAGTTTCTTGAAGGAAGGCATTATTAACCTTCCTGATACTTCTTTTAATTAGGACAATACATCTCTTAAATATGATTCAGTATTTCTGCATCACACCTGGATTCCACTGTACTGAATATACATTGGTAAGGTAAGGAAGAATGTCTCAATTGCACTTCAGCATTGATACAATTACACCTCCTTGTGAGTGTTTGTACATTCAGGTGACCACACCTGATCTGTCAGTACTTAAGTTGTTTGAGATACTGACTTCCACACAATTAGATACTATACTGCCAGATTTAAGTCTGAGGAAGCATCAAGAGGAAAATTCCCAAAGAAAATATATATCATTACATTTAGCAGAGAGATGGAGGAAGAATGATACAGGGAAAAGTTTGTTACATAAAAATGGTGTGTAGGAAGTAGGGATGTGAATCGTTTTTTTGACGATTTAAAATATCATCCGATATATTTTAAATCGTCAAAAATCGTTAGAGGCGATATACAATAGGAATTCCCCCGATTTATCATCAAAAATCGTAAATCGGGGGAAGGGGGAGGGCGGGAAAACCGGCACACTAAAACAACCCTAAAACCCACCCCGACCCTTTAAAATAAATCCCCCACCCTCCCGAACCCCCCCCCCCCCCAAATGTCTTAAATTACCTGGGGTCCAGTGGGGAGGTCCCGCTGTGATTTTCCACTCTCAGGCCACGGGTGCATTAATAGAAATGGCGCCGGCGCTACCTTTGCCCTGTCATATGACAGGGCAAAGGTAGCGCCGGCGCCATTTCATTTTGGCTGGCGCCAAATGGCCATATTGGCCAAATGGCACCGGCCGTATGGCCATATTGCCGTATTGCAAAATGGCTCTGGCCGTATGGCCGTATGGCCGGCGCCATTTTGCAATACGGCAAATACGATTCGAGTGCAGGAGGTCGCTTCCGGACCCCTGCTGGACTTTTGGCAAGTCTTGTGGGGGTCAGGAGGCCCCCCCAAGCAGGCCAAAAGTCCCTGGGGGTCCAGCGAGGGTCCGGGAGTGATCTCCAGCGCTCGTGACATCGGGGGACAGGAACCAAAATGGCGCCAGCGCTACCTTTACCCTGTCCAGGGCAAAGGTAGCGCCGGCGCCATTTCTATTAATGCACCTGTGGCCCGAGAGTGGAAGATCACAGCGGGACCCCCCCACTGGACCCCAGGTAATTTAAGACATTTGGGGGGGGTTCAGGAGGGTGGGGGATTTATTTTAAAGGGTCGGGGTGGGTTTTAGGGTTGTTTTAGTGTGCCGGTTTTCCCGCCCTCCCCCGATTTACGATTTACACGATTTAAAAAAAAAAACAAAACCGCGACGATCCGATTCCCTCCCCCCCCCCAGCCAAAATCGATCGTTAAGACGATCGGTCACATGATTCACATCTCTAGTAGGAAGGATTCCCAGAGGTAATGAAGATATGGTTTATCTCTTCTCCACCCTGGACCAGGTGAACTACTTTCAATAGTGTCAGGCATCTGTAAAACATGATTATAAGCCTGTGGTCTTATAGATGTTAGCCCAAGAGGAGCAATGAGGCAGAGGAAGGCTAGTTCTGCATGTTAAGGGTATCCAGGTCCCTCTACTCTTGGTAAGGTAAGGGATTTAGAAGATTCGAGAATCTACAAGGCAAGTTGGCTAATCTTCCTTGTTTCTAGAGCCAATACTGTGACCAGGTATTTTGTACTGTGTGCACACTTTCAGCTCATTCTGCATGAAGGCTGTGGGATTCTAATTCTAAAAATTCACTGCATGCATTAGGCCTGGTAATCATGAAGATTGCTTGCTGGCTCCTCCCCAGGTCCAGTGATGTTTCAGTTACAAAATGATATGCCTTTCTTGGTTTCCATCATTCCCTCTGGTCGTTATCTAAGGAGGACTGGGTAAAATCTCCAATCGAGGTGAGGAGTTTTCATTTTCTTCACAAGAGGCCTATAATAGCCCCACCCCCTCCTCTTCTTTCTTAGGCTATGGCTGTGGTTAATCTTACATTAGTCAACATCCCCAGCCACTTTGCTTACTGGCCATGGAGTCAGATTGAGTAAAGATTGGGAAGACTATTAGGTTGATATTCAAAATATTTACGCAGTTAAAATGGGCTTTTACTCACATAAATCTAAATGGTTAAAAATTCCCTGCTGTCCACCTTAAATTAGTGCACACAAACTTTCTGAGTGCATATTGACCTGAACAAAAATGGGGCCAGGTTGACGCATGCCTGTGTAAGGGTTTTTGAATTTAGCCCATTAATGTGATATTTTGTGCTAACAGGCCTGGTGTAGATCCTCCACTGGGGAGAAGGATTTACCATCAGGTCCAAGGTGCTTAGCTGCTGGCAGCGCCAAGCAGAAACAAACAAGCGTGGAGTATTCAGAAATCAGGCATGCAGATAAAGCAGTCAAAAGGATGCGTGACTACAAATAACTTCAGCTGTTCTTTGTAATAATCACCAGTGACAGATTAATCTGATTGTGTTTGTTCAGTAGCTCCAAAAGACAGAACTTTAACATGGGTACAGTCCCTCGACATGGGCCATGTTTCACTGGGGAGGCTGCATCAGGAGGGACAAGGAAAGGTATATACCTTACATCTGCGTAAAAGAGGAGACTCATATTGCAATAAAGAACAAGCGGCCACTATATTGAAAATCATTTTAAACCATATGGGGTCATGTAACATAAATCCATTATACAACATAGATCTCTTATACAGCATAACAGGATAACATCTAGGTGAGAAAGAACAAGGTCCAACAAGGTGTAGAAAACTCGAGTATGACTGCAGAGTATACAGCAGAAAGTATGAATACATACCATTTCAAAAGAGGATTCTTCTGCTCTTTAACAGAAGACTGCTTCACTCGAACGGTACATTTACAGAACACTAAATGAAACCCGGTACCTTAATGATTGAAAATTGCACCAAAAAAGTGGTGGCCTATAGGGTGTGGTCACATGACCAGAAATAACCAATCAGAGGCTGAGGGGAATTTAAACCAATAAGAGGATGGCTTGATGATCCTGAAGAGATAAAAATGTAGACAAATTTCAGACAAAATATACAGTGGTCATAGGGAGTAAAATTCTTATGAAACATGTTTCTTATACAACATTACAGGGTAACATCTAGATAACAAAAAATACAATAGGGATACCATTTCAAGGAAGAATGGGTTACACTCTTTTACAACATATGACTTCACTAAGGGCTTTGGGAGAAAGCTTTTGTAAGTAGGGATCCCATACATCAATAAATTTACATTTACACTTAAAGGAATGAGTTGTGTTCAAATTTTCTATTTCTCGAATCCCCAAAAGAAGGGGAGCTCTGCTCATATCACTATGCAATATGGTTTTCTTACCAAGCAAACACACCTTCCTTACAAAAATGTTTGCCCCTTTCCCTTTAATGTGAAAAAAAAATTACTGATATGAAAAAGAACCCCCTGTTGGGGACCACAGTCTGCCCCACTAAAGTTTTAACATAGCAGATTCTTTTCCAAAACTGTTATACCCCACAATATGACCAAAATGAATACCCTAGAGCAGTGGTTCTCAATCTTTTTTTGGCCGGTACACACCTGACAGATGGTTCTCACATGCATGACACATTGAACATGTGACCATCACGGGGCTAAATGTAAACATGCACTCTGCATCCACAGGAATCCCCTCAACCCCCAGCAATTAGTACAGAGCAGATCTAGGGCATTACCCTGTACAACTCGCCATACAAAAAAGATATTCTGGTTCTGATGAAATCTCAATAAAAGGAAAACAAACTCCCTTTACTACCAGGCACAATAGCCTTCCTTATGAAAAGACAGTAATCTACCACTAATGCATATCCTATTGAGAAAACACAACAAATAAGATTGATACAAATGCCTACAGGCTAGTAAAATACCTCACCTCGGTCCCACACCCAGAACTGACCTTCTCCAAGTACAGAAAAACCACAATTATAAATATGGAGACAGAAACTGGAATGGAAAACCAAAAAAGTCACTCTGCATGCAGTGCGAACCTGGAGAAATGGAAAGAGAAATATAGCACCTAACAGACTCTCAGGATTTGTAATAATGCACACAAACTAATCCGCACAGTTACACCTGTATTATGGAACTCACTCAAACAGTAACAACTCTATCTAAGAAATACAACTATTAAACCAGGCCCTAAACACTAACACATTTCCTATTGGGAAAACTAAATAAGCCAAGCTGCTATACAGCCCCACACAGAAATAATTGTAAAGCTATACTAAAAATGTTACAAAACAGCTGCTGAACAGAATAATATCCAACAATTAAAAACTCATAAAAATTATTAAAACATGTCCAAATATCAATAAAATATTTCAAAACAGCAGACTTCGCATAATACCCAATAATTAAAATGGCAGTCAATCATAAAAAATAAATTTAAAAAGCCACCTTTACTTACACTCTCCAGCAACTCTCCTACTCCTTTCCCTTCCAGGCCAATAACACTCACCAGAAGCAGCAAGGGCTGCTGAAGCTCTGTCCTCACAGTCCTCTTCCTTAACGCCCACAACCAGTCACACACACACACACACACACACACACACAATTAGACCCCCATGACCAGTCATCTTCCTGACCAGTCTCTCTCTCACATATGCACACTAGTCATCTTCCTGACTAGTCACTCTCTCTCACACACAAACACATCACCTCCCTGACCAGTCTCTCTCTCAATCACACTCATGCTCTCTTATATACAAGCTCTCAATCACACACAAATGCTCTCGCACCCATTCACACCAGTTCTCACCCAGGCACCGATTCACACCCACAAGCTCTCACCCAGGCTTCCATTCACACTCACACACACAAGCTCTCACCCAAGTACCCATTCACACCAGCTCTCACCATGTCACTTATTCACACCCACACACACAAGCTCTCACCCATGCATCCATTCACACAGACACAAGCTCTCACTTAGGCACCCATTCACACCCATAAACACAAGCTCTCACCCAGGCACCCATTCGTACCCTCAGACACAAGCTCTCACCCAGGCACCCATTCACACACAGACACACAAGCTCTCACCAGGCACTCATTCACACACAGACACACAAGCTCCCACCCAGGCACTCATTCACACCCACACTCACGAGCTCTCACCCATGCATCCATTCACACCCACAGAAACAAGCTCTTACCCATGCATCCATTCACACCCACAGACACAAGCTCTCACCCATGCATCCATTCACACCCACAGACACAAGCTCTCATTTAGGCACCCATTCACACCCATATACACAAGCTCTCACCCAGGCACCCATTCACAACCTCAGACACAAGCTCTAACCCAGGCACCTATTCACACACAGACACACAAGCTCTCACCCAGGCACTCATTCACACACAGACACACAAGCTCTCACCCAGGCACTCATTCACTCCCACACACACATGTTCTCACCCAGGCACTCATTCACATCTATACACACAAACTCTTACCAAAAACGTCTTCCTTCACTGCAGGGATGGGCTCCAGTTCCACTGCGGCTTTACTCTGGTGAGCCTTCTTTTTTCGCCGACACAGGGATGGGCTCCCGTGGTGGCCTCGGTTGGGTTTCCTCTTCGCCGCCATGGGGATGGGTTCCCTGGCGGCCTTGCTTGGCCGGGGTCGGGTTTTCTTCTTCACCACCACGGGGATGTGCTCCCTGGTGGCCTTGCTTCATGAGGGTCGAGTTTTCCTCTTCGCCACCACAGGGATGGGCTCCCTAGCGGCCTTGCTTCGTTGGGGTTCAACACTACCATTCCTTCAACCTCACCCCCGGGCTATGTGATGCCTGCCTCACCGGCCAATCAAAGGCTTCCTCCCTTCTTCCTATTCCCACTGGCAGGTAGAAGGGAGGAGACTTCCGATTGGCCTGCTCGAGGGCAGGCAGAATGTAGGAAGCTTCCCATTGAGCAGTGGGGGTAGGTAAGTAGGTAGATTCATAGAAGGCATGCACCATCATTGCACACATATAGGCCTAGGCTTCTTCAATGGTCTAACAAGAACATTCTAATTAAATTCCTTGGGCAAACTAATTGGTTTGGTATGCATTGAAATACAAAGTGAGGTTCAAGGCGGGGGGGGGGGGGGGGGGCTATGAAGGCTCTTTCTAGATTCAGAGAAGTGAAATGATATGTATTAAACCTCCAATCCTTAACGCAGAACACACACCACATTGTATTCCTCCATATTAGGAATACCTAGGCCCCTTCTTTCCAACCTTCTAGCATTCTACTTATCAATATATGTGCCCTCCTACCTCACTAGATAAATTGCAAGAGCATAAGAAGGATATTAAGGCTATAAAGCTTAACAAGATCTTGTGGTATTTCTACCCAAGATAGTGAAATGAGTCTTCTGCTTACCAAAGTGGAAAATTGGTTCCCCATGATGCCTGAACCTCAAGCAGTAGTGCCATAGCCTCTGACTTTTGAACATTAAGCTTAAAACCCATGAAAGATCTGAATCATGGAAATTCGGACAGCAGCTCAGCAAGAGAGGTGTGGGGGCAACTGAGATGTACTAGAATGTCATCAGCGAATGCGGCTACTTTGAATTCCAACTTAACCATCTTTATACACTTAATTTTGTCATTTAATTGAATAACCCACAGGAAAGATTCCAGAAAGAGCAGAAATAGAAGTGGTGATAGGGGTCACCCCTGACGGGTGCCTCTTTGTAATGGGAATTCACTAGTAGGCATATCATTTACCAAAATTTGTGCTGTTGGAGCAATATACAATGAACCACATCTATCCACAAACCGGAGAAACCAAAGCGTTTCAAAGTAAAAAGCAAATAGTCCCACACCACCCGGTCAAATGCTTTTTTGGCATCAAAGCTAATAAACAATTATAGGTCCCCATTACTCTTACTGCAAAGAATGGAAAGCAGGGCCTTCCTCACATGGTGTCCTCAAACAAACTTGACCTGTTGATCTGATATAAATTCAGGCAGAAAAAGTACAAGACCTATCTGCAAAAATCTTTGCCAATAACTTAAGATTAAAGTTTAACAATAATATCAGTGAATAAGACTTCGGTTGCAGAGGGTCTTTACCCTTCTTGGGTAAAATACTGATCAATGCTTTGTTAGACTGGAAGAGAAAATGTTGTATAGAAACATAGATACATAGAATTGACGGCAGAAGAAGACCAAACGGCCCATCCAGTCTGCCCAGCAAGCTTTCACACTTATTTTTTTTTTCTCATACTTATCTGTTACTCTTGGCCCTTATTAGTAAGATTTTGGTTCTAGTTACCTTCCACTCCCACCACTGATGTAGAGAGCAGTGCTGGAGCTGCATCTAAGTGAAGTATCAAGCTTAATTGGTTAGAGGTAGTAACTGCCGCAATAAGCAAGCTACTCCCATGCTTCTTTTTTTACCCAGCCTGTGTAATGCAGTCCTTGTTGGTTGTTGTCTGAATATAAATCCTCTTTTCTTCATTCCCCCTGCCGTTGAAGCAGTGAGCTGCGCTGAATATGTATTCCAAGAGCAGTATCAGGCTTAATTGAATTGGGGTAGTAACTGCCATAACAAGCAAGCTACACCCATGCTCATTTGTTTTCTTGGCCTATGCAATTCAGTCCTTGTTGGTTGTTTTCTGAATGTAAATCTTCTTATCTTCATTCCCCCCTGCTGTTGAAGCAGAGAGCTATGCTGGATATGCATTGAAAGTGAAGTATCAGGCTTCTTTGGTTTGGGGTAGTAACCGCCGCAACAAGCAAGCTACTCCAGCACTTTTTTGTGAATGCAAAACCTTTATTCCACATTTCCTCTTGCCGTTGAAGCATAGAGCAATGCTGGAGTCTCATTAACCGTGTGTATGTTTATTGAATAAGGGTATTAATCACCAGGTAGTAGCTGTCATTCCCGCAAGCCACCCCCATGCCTCATCTCTTCATTCACATCCTCTAGACTTTATAGATCCACAGTGTTTATCCCATGCCCATTTGAAATCCTTCACAGTTTTGGTCTTTACCACTTCCTCCGGAAGAGCCTTCCAGGTATCCACCACCCTCTCCGTGAAGAAATACTTCCTGACATTGGTTCTGAGTCTTCCTCCCTGGAGTTTTAAATCGTGACCCCTGGTTCTGCTGATTTTTTTTCCAATGGAAAAGGTTTGTCGCTGACTTTGGATCATTAAAACCTTTCAAGTATCTGAAAGTCTGTATCATATCACCCCTGCTCCTCCTTTCCTCCAGGGTGTACATATTTAGATTCTTCAATCTCTCCTCATAAGTCATTCGATGAAGAACATCCACCTTTTTGGTCGCTCTTCTCAGGACTGCCTCCATCTTGTCTCTGACCCTTTGGAGAAACGATCTCCAGAACTGAGCACAGTACTCCAGGTGAGGCCTCACCAAGGACTGGTACAAGGGGATAATCACGTCCCTTTTCTTACTCGATATTCCTCTCTCTATGCAGCTCAGCATTTTTCTGACTTTAGCTATCACCTTGTCACATTGTTTCGCTGACTTCAGATCGTTAGACACTATCACCCCAAGGTCTCTCTCCTGCTCCGTGCACATCAGCCCTTCGCCCCCCATCGAATACAGTTCTTTCAGATTTCCATACCCCATATGCATGACTCTGCCCTTCTTAGCATTGAATCTCAGCTGCCATATCTTCGACCACTCTTCCAGCTTCCTTATCCTGTCTCATTCTCTCCATTCCTTCCAGCATGTCCACTCTGTTGCAGATCTTAGTGTCATCTGCAAAAAGACAAACCTTACCTTCTATCCCGTCCGAAATGTCGCTCACAAAGATATTGAACAGGACCGGTCCCAACACCGATCCTTGCGGCACTCCGCTTAACACCGCTCTCTCTTTAGAGTAAGTTCCATTTACCATCACACATTGTCTTCTGTCCGTCAACCAATTTGCAATCCAGGTCACCACCTCGGCACTCACTCCTAAGCTTCTCATTTTATTCACAAGCCTCCTGTGCGGTACCGTATCAAAAGCTTTGCTGAAATCCAAGTAGATTACATCGAGCGCTCTTCCTCGATCCAATTCCCTAGTCACCCAGTCAAAAAAGTCAATCAGATTTGTCTGACAGGACCTTCCCCTGGTGAATCCATGCTGCCTCTGGTCCAGCAATTCTTCCGACTGTAGATAGTTCACTATTCTTTCTTTCAGCAGCGACTCCATTACTTTTCCCACCACCAAGGTGAGGCTAACCGGTCTGTAGTTACCAGCCTCCTCTCTGTTCCCACTCTTGTGAAGCGGGACCACCACCGCTCTTCTCCAATCACTCGGCACCACTCCCGTTTCTAGGGATCTATTGAACAGGTCGCACAGCGGTCCCGCCAGCACATCTCTGAGCTCCCTCAGTATCCTTGGATGAATCCCATCAGGCCCCATGGCTTTGTCCACTTTCAGATTCTTTAGCTCTTCCCATACATTATCTACTGTAAATGGATTTTCCTCTGTTCCACTTCCCTCCAGTTTCTTGTTGTGTAGAGATGGTCCTTCTCCAGGGTCTTCTTTAGTGAACACAGAGCTGAAGTATTCGTTTAATATTTCTGCCATTTCTTCGGCTCTCTCCACACATTGATCATTTCCACCTTTCAATTTCACTATACCAGTTTGGACTTTTCTCTTTTCGCTGATGTATCTGAAAAATGTTTTGTCACCATATTTTATCTCCTTGGCAATCCTCTCTTCTGCTTGACTTTTTGCCAACTTGATTAATTTCTTAGTCTCCTTCAGTTGAATCAGATATTCTTCTTTGTGCTCTTCCCTTTGGGATCTTTTGTATTTCTTGTATGCAGTTCTTTTAGCTTTAATTTTGTCAGCCACCTCCTTTGAGAACCAGATAGGTTTCATTTTTCTTTTGCTTTTCTTTACATTTCTAACATATAGAGCAGTTGCCTTGGCGATTGCTCCTTTTAGATTGGTCCACTGCTGATCCACATCTCTCTCATTTTCCCATCCATTTAGTTCTTCCTCTAGGTACTTCCCCATTTCCTCAAAGTCTGTGTTTTTGAACTGTAAAACTCTGGTCTTTGTGCTTCTTTTCCATATTATTTTAGTGATATTAAACCATACCGTTTGATGATCACTGGTGCTGAGGTGGGCACCCACCTTGACATCAGAGACGATATCTCCATTATTGAGCACTAAGTCGAGAATAGTTCCTTCTCTTGTGGGTTCCAATACCATTTGTTTGAACAAAGATACTTGCATGGCATCCACTATTGCTCTACTGTTTTTAGATTCTGCAGATGGGATTTTCCAGCTACATCTGGCATATTAAAGTCACCAACGATCACCACTTCCCCTTTCTTACCTATCTTATGGATGTCTTCAACCAGATCTCTGTCCAGCTCTTCCTTTTGGTTTGGAGGCCTGTAAACCACTCCAATATAAATGGATGCTCCATCGTCTGTTTTTAGGTCGACCCATAGTGCTTCTTCCTTGCCCCAACTTCCTTGCAGCTCAGATGCTTGGATATTATTTCTGACATAAAGAGCCACACCTCCCCCTTTTCTATCCACTCTGTCCTTCCTTAACAAGTTATAGCCTGGTATTGCCGTATCCCAATCATGAGATTCTGTGAACCATGTCTCTGTGATAGCAACGATGTCCAGTTCTGCCTCTGTCATTAGGGCCTGCAGATCTGGGATTTTATTTCCCAAACTATGAGCATTTGTAGTCATAGCTTTCCAGGTACTCTCTTTATGGTTATTGCTTTTCCTGTACTCCTTATGAGACTTTAGTTGAGATTTGTTATTCACTTTACTCTTTCCTTTTGCAGTTGTGCCATTGATGACAGAGTTATCCATCTCAATTAGCTTTTTCTAACCCAAGAGATGGCCATTACGAATCTCGTCATGCCCTTCAGACTCTGCATGAATGAGGTACTTAGGGAAATGCTGCACACCTCAGTGATTGTTTACCTCGATGACGTGTTAATATATTCCAAGGACCTGGAGGCGCACTGCCGAGATGTCCTTCAAGTATTTCAGAAACTGCGAGAGAATCGGCTTTATGCCAAATTGGAGAAATGCCAATTTGAACAGGAGTCACTACCCTTTCTGGGGTACATCGTATCCTCCACAGGGTTCCATTTGGACCCAGAGAAGGTTGCTGCCATCAAGAATTGGCCTCAGCCTGTGGGAGTCAAAGCGTTCAGCGGTTCCTCGGTTTTGCCAATTTCTACCGGCAATTTATCCCACACCATTCCCAGATGGTGGCCCCGCTGATGGCCCTCACTAGAAAGGGGGCCGATGCTAAGAACTGGCCGGCGACCGCCCTAGGAGCCTTTCAGGAACTGAAGGATGCTTTCCTCCAGGACATATGCCTCCGGCACTCAGACCCTCAACGCCAGTTCATTGTGGAGGTCGATGCCTCCGACACCACCATTGGGGCCATCCTAAGCCAATTATCCAATGGGGGTAAATCCCTGCCCTGCTCCTATTTTTCATGCAGATTCTCGCCCGCAGGGAGGAACTACGGCATAGGGGATAAAGAGTTGCTGGCCATCAAACTAGCATTCGAAGAATGGCGCCAGTGGTTGGAAGGGGCCCAGCACCCGGTGGTCGTTTACACAGACCACAAGAACTTGGAATACCTATGCTGCGCCCAGCACCTTAACCCCCGGCAGGCCCGGTGGTCTCTCTTCTTTAGCCACTTCAATTTCCTTCTCCGCTACCGGCCAGCAGACAAGAACATCCGGGCAGACACCCCGGAGTCGGGAGGATACTCCTAATCCACCACAGTACATCCTTGACCTGCCCAAAGTGCTCCTCGCGGCCTCTGACGTGGTCCCGATGGAGAAGATAGTGGTGCCTCTCCGACTTCGAAAAAAGGTCCTCTCTTGAGCCCACGACTCCCTGACCGCTGGTCATCTGGGAGTAGCTAGGACCCAGGAGCTACTCTCTGAGTTCTACTGGTAGCCTCCATTTAAGAGGGATGTCCATCTCTACGTTAGCTCCTGCCCGACCTGTGCCTGACAGAAGACTCCCACCGGTCGTCCCTGGGGTCTTCTTCAGCCTCTGCCTGTGCCCACTGAACCGTGGACCCACTTATCCCGGATTTTATCGTAGATTTACCTGCCTCTGAAGGGAAAACGATGATCTGGGTCATAATAGACAGGTTCTCTAAGATGGCTCACTTTGTGCCCCTTGCTAAATTGCCCTCAGCACCCGAACTGGCGAACCTGTTGACTCATCATATCTTTCGCCTTCATGGACTCCCTCTACACATCGCATAGGATAGGGGCTCCCAATTCACGGCTAAGTATTGGAGGGCTGTCTGTAAAACGTTCGGGGTCAAACTAGACTTCACTACCGCGTTCCATCCCCAAGCTAACGGCCAAGTGGAACGCACGAACTGGACTTTGAAGAAGTTCCTCCGGTCCTTCATAGGAGACCTACAAAATGATTGGGTGGCCTTACTCCCGTGGGCGGAGTCCTCTTACAACCACCCCAAGCATTCCGCCACCGGTAGGTCTCCCTTCTACACGGTATATGGGAAACGTCTTCGACCTCCTTTGCCCTTACCATTGGAAGTGCCGTCGCCAGCTGTACAGATCATGGCCCGACAGTTGCGACAAGTCTGGAAATCCACTCGGGAGAAACTTCTCCGCACTGCAGTCACTGCAAAAAAATTTGTGGACCGCCTACGATGGCCAGCCCCGGTATTTCTGCCTGGGGAGAAGGTGTGGCTAAGCACTAGACACCTCCGCTTGCGGCTTCCTTCGATGCGTCTGGCTCTGAAGTACATTGGCCCATTCACTATCAAGGAAAGGGTAGGAGCAGTTTCCTACCGCTTCCGTCTTCCGTCCACGCTCCAGGTACACAACGTCTTCCACGTTTCCCTGTTGAAGCCATTGGTTCTCTCTCCCTTCCATAAGAAGACGCCTGCACCAGCCACTCCTGAGGCACAAGAAGATACTGTTTATCAGGTTAAGGAGGTATTGGACGTGCGGTTCCCCCTAAGACGTACCTCCTCTCATGGGAAGGTTATGGTCCCAAAGAAAATTCCTGGGAGCCTGCTGTCAACATCTTGGCTAAGGACCTTCTCCACCAGTTTCACGTGGCTCATCCAGGTAAACCCAGGCCTCCAGGAAGGGGGCATAGGAAGGGGGGTACTGTTACACTACCGGGCCTTGCCCCAGGACCTTCACTTACCTCCCGGCCCGGGCCAGCCACGGGAGCCCCTCCACTTTGGCCTCACAGGCCCGAAACACAGCCTACTGCGGCGCTCTCTCTCTGCGAGGGAGACGCCGATGATCAGCAGCTGGCCCCGCCCCCTAGGCATGCGCACAGAGGCTTCAGACATAAAGGGGCCAGCGCGGGAAACTCAGGGACAGCCTCCCACTGACGTCAGACGCTGCTGGGTTATTTAAACCCAGCAGTCACTGACATGCCTCGCTTTACAACAAGGTTCACTCAATCCCCTGAGTTGCTAGTTGCTGCGTTGGATCTTGGATCATCTCTTCTACTTCTGGCTTCCGACCCGGCTTCGTCCATTGACTTCGTCTTTGCTCCGGCTCCTGGTTTTGGTTTGGACTTCTGACTTCTGGCTTCTGACCCGGCTCCATCCAATGCCTCAGTTTCCAGCTTCCGCCCCTGGCATTGACTTTGGATCTCTGACTTCTGGCTTCTGTCCCTGCTTCGTTCCTGGATTCCGACTTCTGTTCCCTCCGCCTCTTCAGGTATCCAGTTCTTGCTGGCCCAGGGGATTCTCCTAAGTCCCAGCGGCTCGGGCTCTCACGGGCTCCTCCTTGGGGAGCCGTGAGCTTCTGAGGGTGAAGACTCTTCCAGCCTCCTGGGCCCCACCATCCTCATTGACGATCTCTTCGGCCGCTTCCTGGATCCTTGGTCGCAGAGGGTCCCACCTGGGTCCCTACGGGCTCCTCCTGGTGGGAGCTCGGACTTCCAGTGGTGAAGTCTTCTCCAGAGTCTCTCCTCAGCGCTGCCTCCCGGCTGCGACGCTCATGGTGGGTCCACACAGTGCAACATCTGCAGTCTCAGCCGGCCCAAGGGTCCACGACCATAACAGTTAGGTTTAATTTTTCTTTTGCTTTTCTTTACTTTTCTAACATATAGATTAGTTGTCTTGGTAATTGCTCCTTTTAGTTTGGTCCATTGTTGTTCCACATCTCTCTTGTTCTCCCAGCCTTCTGGTTCTTCCTCCAGGTACTTCCCCATTTCATCAAAGTCCGTGTTTTTGAACTGCAGAACTCGAGTCTTCGTGCTTCTTCTCCGAATCCTATTTGTGATATGAAACCATACCGTTTGATGATCACTGGTGCCGAGGTGGGCACCCACCTTGACATTAGAGACATTAACTCCAATAGTGAGCACTAAATTGAGTATAACTCCCTCCCTCGTGGGTTCCATTACCATTTGTTTGAACAGAGCCCCTTGCAGGGCATCCACTATCTCTCTACTATTGTTAGATTCTGCAGAAGGGATTCTCCAGTCTACATCCGGCAGATTAAAGTCTCCAACAATCACCACTTCTCCTTTCTTTCCCATCTTTTGGATGTCTTCTATAAGTATTTCTATAAGTTTAATGTATAATGTTTGATGTGCTTTAGCCACTCTGTCCACTAATATCTTGTAAAACGCTCCTCCATGATCATCTGGACCTGGCATCTTGTAGAAAGGGGCTTTTTGAATACTTAGTTAAATGCCCTGAATTAGTTTCGGATGATTGAGAATCTCCAGTTGGGCTGCTGTCAGCTGAGGAAGTGCAATTAGTTGAAAAAACTGATTTCTAGTACTTACCTCGCTAGGTTCTCTGTAGTAGAGCTTGTAATAATAATCATTAAAAAAAAACCTGCAGCCCTTCCTTTGAGTTCACTATGTGATTCGTCTCATCCCTAATTGCAGCAATATACCTGTACCCATTTTTCTTAATACCACAGAAACCAATATTTTAATGGGTTTACTCCCATGTTGGAATAATTGGTACTTGTGATAAAACAGCAACTTCTTGGCTCTTTGATGAATTAGAGAATTAAGAGCAGATAATGAGGATTATATAGTTAGCTTTTATCTGTGGAGTAAGCCTCGTAGCCATTATCTGCCTGTCCCAGTGTACTTGCATTTCCGGCCTCAGCAAACAGCTATTCATATCCTTGCGACACTTGGGCTACAAATGCAATAATATCTCCCCCCTTAGGATAGCTTTAGCTGTTTCCCAGTATAAAGAGGGATCCTCCTCACGAGCTCTCCATTATGCTCATGGAATACTTTCCACTTTTGTTCCAAGTAAATGTGAGAACCCGTATCTCTAGCCAGATATACTGGGAATAGCCATTGCCGTTGTCCCTTTTGCCCATCCAACCAGCATATCTCCACCCATATAGGCACATGTAATGAACTTAATTTATTAGAAATCTGATTAGAATGGGGTTGTTATAAAAAAACAAACAAACAAACTTCGGTATGGTAATTATAGCAATTTTAAAAAACTGCTTATCGGATGGAAGATAAAACAGCCATAGTCTGGAATGGGAATAAGTGAGAGGTCAACCGACCACTATAGATAATACATATAATATTTTTTTTCAGAAGCATCTAACGCTGGCAGCAAATAAACTGAAACTAAAGAGAGTGAATGCAGTTCTGCTGTCAGACTTTGACCTATTTATTTCTAGGTCATGAATATGATTCATAGATTTCAAAACCTGAAGTGCTACATGAATAACAATAATTAATTTGGTTTTATTCAAACAATATCCAAGCAGGTATGATAGGAAAAAAAATGATGGGAAATTATAAGTAGACTCCCCTATGATAGATATAGTAGCAGCTGGTTTTAGTGCCTAGACACTGCTAAATAGAGAGAAGTCAGAACTATATTATTATTTACTTACAACTGAATCGGGAAAAAGGGATGTAAAGTGACTTGCTCAAGGGGACACATGGAATTGGTATTTTAACTAGAAACCCTGAATTTCTGGGACAGAGTTAGCAAAGGTTTGCAACAGCAAAATCTTTTTCATGCATTCCTTGTCCTCCGCTGTTTAGTGGGGATTTCACTGTTGAAGGCTTTTACTGTATTTTTATTACCTCCATATGTGTTGGCACACTTTTTGCAAACTGGAAAATAGTTTTAAAAAAATGTACCCAAAAGTGATAGGCCTTGTCAGAGATACCTCTAATGCAGTCCTTCTGGTGTGGGGTTGGCTTTATTACTATTATTATTATTATTATTATTATTAATAACATTATCATTATTTCTTTCATCTAAGAGCAGGTCATTACTACTTTAAAGTATAGGCCCACAATCACTGCTTATAGGTTTATGAATCTCTAAAACAGAAGACTTCCATCTATTTTAATTCCCCTCCTATCTGAAAAAAAAAAGTTGACCTCATGAACATATTAATGAGGCCAGATTATTATTTTTTTTAAGGGAGGACAGAAGAATGCTGTAAACTTATACCTTCACATGATCTAAATCCCAGTAGGCAATGTATCTTGAAATACTAAACCTAGCCTTTAATTTTTGACCCTAGCCAAAGGATAATACCACCTTAATTAGAAAGGTAACATGAACAAGGTGGAAAGACACAGAGACTTGGGTCCAAATCTAGTGACTACAGTTTTTGTTTTCACTCAGTAGTTTTAACATTATGCCTGACCAATGACTAAAGTCGTGAAGAGTGCACAAACATATTGCATGTTCCTGCTGTATATTTGAAAAAGGAAATGCATCGGCTAAGCAACTATTACTCCCAGGAATTCTGGGAGTGATTTGCAAGGTACATGGCATAAACATGAAACTATGATTCAGTAGATCTTAAAGATCACCTGTTCAAATTCTTTCTACTATTTATTCTCTGTGGCCTAAGGCCTCAGTTTACCCAGAAGTAAATGGGTGGTAGCAATAATAACACTATTCCTTCTCCCCTTGACTCTTTGGAAGTTTTAATTTAGTTTAGAAGTCAGAAATGTGTACCCAGGCTTTCTAATCCTGAAATATTAAATTGTAAAGCAAATCAAGATCATGTTGTGATAAAAGTTGTAATCTACAGATAAATTACTTTGCCTCTTCCTGCAGAGATTCTAATGATGCATTTTGTCCAAATGACGTCGTGATCTTCCTTGAAAAAAAAATACATGCATGCTTGGATAGTCTTCTGTTATGCTAACTTGAAAGAGCGTAACATGTTATCTGAAAACTCAACTGAACACAAAAATCAGATTCCAGACAGTAGCAAAAACTATTATGAATTTGCTCTAGCTGTTTTGTGTAGAATGTGTCCCATTTGATCATGCGCAAGCAAACGTAGATTCATGAGTCTAAATGTAAAATAAGAATGTGAAACATTTCGTGCTTAGATCAACTGAAAAAGAAGCCGTGACCTTATTATCAATTGTGTTATAATGGAGGTGGTCCTCACTCATGAGTTTAGATGCCGCTATGTAGAATCATTGACCTGTTTATGCATATCAGATAAAGTCAAAACTGAGTTTTTGAGCATGGCAAAATAAAATGAAAAGAAAAAGATGAAAACGCCTGTCACTGGGACCAATCAAGAACAAAGCAATTACCCATCCACAGCAGGACAACCCAGCACTTCGTATTACTGCATTAAGGAAAATTGTGCCTGTATAAGTCATTTGAAGAGAGTGATTCCATGGCTGCTATAGGGGGAGTCACAATCAGCAACAAATGTCAGATTTAACAAGCCCAGTGCTGTGGGGGCTATGTGGTAGAGTCAGTCAACTGGTACATAATGTGAAGCCCAAGTTAGATAATTGTAGACATGGCAACTACATGAGCATTATCCAATTCGATTCATTTCAGACTTGTGTCAATTGGACCGAATAACCTCCCTAAGCCAAACAGAGCCACATTCAAAATCAGATGACTATTACAGAAATGAAGTGGCAGATGTTACCTACGTGAAACTCCATTAATGTTTCTGCATATCAGATCACATGATCAGACAACCAGATCATTAGCAAAAGGGCCCTTACAGGTAAAACTGTTTTCAAAAGCTCCAGCATATCGTGGTCCTCACTGCAATACCATTAATCTGTTGGTAATAGTTAGCTAAAGACCTTAAAGGATTTTTTAAAGGCCTATGTTATTGTCTCTTTACGAAGAAATCTTGGATGATGGCAGTTATTAAGAGTACATCTGACAATGTCTTATGCTCCCAGCTGAACTACATTAGAATGGTTGAATTAGTTCAGGTTTGACACATATGAGCAGTAAAGCAAAGGCTTTAACTTTAGCATTTGGTCAGATTAAAGCCTTGATGACTGGTGCTATTGCTCATACATGCCAAATGTGTGCTAATTCATCCATTTTTCTATACAAAATAATCTGTGTAGATAGATAAGGGCTCTAGCAATGAGTCATTACCTGAAAATATAGGGTGATCAAGAGGGGGTAAACTTTTAGCTAAAGTATAAACTACTGGTATTCACTTCTCAACTAATTGCTAGAACCTTTATCATGGGAAGTCTCAAACGCCACCTGCTTTGTATGTAGATCTGTACTATTAGGTGCCATCCAATTGTCAGTTGACCTTCTGGCAATCAGCCCTCATCCCATCTAAAAGATTTTTTTCTGTTTAAATTGTTTTGATTCTTGGCAGAATTTAGCCAATGAATCATCTTCTTTCTCTTGTGGTGTAGTAAATTTCTCTGCTTTATGTCATCATTCATTTCATCTATCTCACTGTTAACACTTTTAATACTGTACCTGAATACTAATAATGGTGAAAGCTACCTTGAGCAGTATTTGAAAAGGCAAGCTAAAAAAAATGTCAAAACTATTATTAAGAAGGCATGGCCTAATGGTTATAATGGTTAGAGCAATAGATTGAGAACCAGATTTCAAATCCTACTTCCCTACTAACACTCCTTGTTACTTTGGGCAAGTCATTTTAATTTCCCATTGCCTCAGGTACCTTCTTAAATTGTAAGGTCTTTGGAGCAGGGACTTATTTTAACTGAATGCTAACAATCTTATAAACTGTCTTCACCATTATTTATTTATTCATTCTTATAGACCACTCACACAGAGAAACCCTGATTGATGTGGTGTACAACATATAAAGAACTAACAATAAAATAATGTTACATAAAACACATTTCATAATTTTCACAATACAAAAAAATAATTCAATAACATTATAAAAAAAATAAAAAGCCTATAGTGTTCTGACTTACAATGGAAAAAGCCATAACTTCACTCCTTTCAGGAAGAGCAAATAATTTAGCTCCATCCATAACTCTTTTGGTGCTGAGCTCCACAATTCCAGATCTTTAACAATATGTTGTATCTCAATTTTTTGCCTTTCAGTTATCGGCACTATGAGATCTAATGAGCAGTTATTTAAAATGGCACATCACTTATTAATGAAATTATTGATTATTTGTCATTTTATTGATATTCTTAGAGGCTATGTGGGTAACCTGCACGGAGCGCCAATTACAACCTTAAACATCTTGCTGGGCAGACTGGATAGACCATTTATCTGCCATCATTTAGCATGTTACTATGTAAAATCATTTTATAGTGAACGGATTCTTGACAAAAAATATTTCAATGTGTTGGGCAATATCTTTTCATTCTTCATTTGTGCTAGAAATGCAGCAGAAATCTAAGAGATCTGTGGAAGAAAGCTCATACACATCTAATTTACTTTGTGCGTACTTATGAATTAAATTCTTTGGGGCAGATTTTCAAAGGGTTACGCGTGTAACTTATGCACATAACCCAGAGAAAGTGCCCCTGTGCGCGCCGAGCCTATTTTGCATAGGCTCGGCAACGCCCGCAAGCCCCGGGACGCGCGTATGTCCCAGGGCTTTGAAAAAGGGGCGGGAAGGGGGTGAGGCGCCGGTCCGGGGGCGGGACCCAGGCCTCCAGCATGGCGGCTGGGAGGATTGCATGCTAGCAGCTGGCCGGCGCACGCAAGTTACGCCTGCCAGGGGGGGGGGATTTAGATAGGGCTGGGGGGTGGGTTAGATAGGGGAAGGGAGGGGAAGGTGGGGGGGAGCGGAAGGAAAGTTCCCTCCGAGGCTACTCCGATTTCGGAGCGGCTTCGGAGGGAACAGGGAAAGCCATCGGGGTTCCCCTAGGGCTCAGTGCACGCAAGGTGTACAAGTGTGCATCCCCCTTGTGCGCGCCGACCCTGGATTTTATAACATGCGTGAGGCTGCACCCGCATGTTATAAAATCGGGCGTAGATTTGTACGCTCCAGGTTGCGCGCACAAATCTACGCCCGCGCGCATGTTAGAAAATCTGGCCCTTTGTGCACACTGTACATAAGCAGCAAATGAAAACATGAGTTCATTAAAATTCCATGTGCAATCTTATGAATCTTCACTAACTGCTCCATTGGAATACATGGAAATGAAATGACACATAAAAAAAATATTCTCCAGTCCTGAAAATTCACTATAATCTAAGTCTACTATAACATGGTTTGCCTGGCTAGATAATTGATGTGGTTGTTGCCTGATGCCAGCATGTTTTTTGTTTTGGTTTTTTTAAACCACAGTATGATCCTAGTTGATTTCCTGATAGTATGAATAAACAGATTGATATGAATTCACAATACATGTCCCATATGAACTGTAATGCTACTTTTAGAGGAAAACTTGGCCTTTGCCCAATGCAAACTGAAGTCATCCTTCTTTTGTACTGTCAGATGGCTAATTACTTTCATCAAAGCAGTTTTTCCTGTTCTTTTATTTTTGGGTGTTCCTCTTTGTACGAGGCTGTCCTTTAAATTATTTTGCCTCCTGGAGGTGGGCAGGGACATAGTATTGAGTCTGGCTGCTGGGAGACTTTGTAGTTGAATTTGGCAGTCCGAGGAGAGAGGACAGGAGACATAAGCAAGGACTTTCCATGGCACCTGAACGTGTGGCAGCAAGCAACAGGAACATCAGGTGTGTTCAGACGGGCAAAAAACCTCCTCCTATCATTATAGGCAGCATCTGCACAGCAACGTGTCTTCTGATTTTGGGTTCAGCAGCACTCTTTACCATTGGTTATTTAAACTCCTTTGCCACATTGGGATTAGTGTTTTTGGGCACTGGAACTGTTCTCTACTTTGGAGCTATCATCTTTTTAGTTCTGTGTTGCATATGGGTAGGCAAGAAATACCCTGGACGTCAACTCCTGCCAACTAGAGTATGGACCCGAAGACCCATTCGCGTCAATACCACCATGGCAAACCCGCATATCAGTGGAGGTTCGGCAGCAGTGCCCTCTGAAGCTTTCACTGGCTACAGAGTACACTTTCCAAAAGATCACCATCGACAGGATCCATCGAAAGCAAAGCCACGATCTGGAGACCTCTCAATCATTCCTGCTGTGTCTCCTCCAAGCGATAAGCCATCAACATCAGATAACAGCCCTGATCAGCAGCAGGATCCAGTCCCTGCAGCTCCAGACTCTGGCGATATTTCCACCAGGCAAGGCACCCATCAGGTGGATTCTACTACTAATGATGAACACTCTGTAACAGATCAGCAACATGATCAGAGCCAGCAAGGTTTAAGCTCCACAAACCCAAGCACTGCAGATTTCATTTCAACAGATTCCTTTGATCCTTCCACAAATGGGAAATCTGTACTACATGAGCTGCAGGATAGGAACCATCAGAATATACACATCACAGCTGGCACACATTCTGGAGGTTTCACCACTATGCACGCTGCCTCTCCTGACAGCAAAAGGAAAGCTATATCTGATCTCAAGCAGGATCAACATCATCAGGAAATACCAACAACAACCCCAGGATCTATACTTGCTCATAGTCCTTCAATTATCAGTAAAACTATATCTCAAGGCCAACAGGATATGCAGCAAGATAAACCCTCTGCAGTTCCATGTTCTGAAGATTTCACTACCAGGCCTGCTGATGGACCTTCTATTGATAAGAAAACTATATCACATTACCAGAATGGTCAAGGCCATCAGAATATAGTTGCCACAAATCTACAATATGGGGAATTCACAACTAAATCATCTTCTGGTTCTACTACCAACAGCAAAACTGTCATGGATGAGAAGCATGATCAACACCTTCAGGAGGTATCAACAATTCCATATGTCAGAGAGCTCACAACCTTACCATCTGCCTCTCTTCCAAATAACACGAAAACTGTGTCTTATGTCATGCAACATCAGCACCATCAGGATTTACCTCCAATAACTCCATCCACCTCCTCAGCTGCTGCTCTCAGTAACAGTAAAACTGCTTCAGATCTTAAGCATGACCAACAAAATCAAGATATACCACCTCCAACCCCCCATACAAAACTGCTAATTAATGGGTCCACCTCCTCTCCTCCCTCAAACAGGAAAATTATCTCAGATAACAAACATGGTCAGCAGCCTCAGGATATGCCTTCCACAGCTCCCCATGCAAGAGAGCTCACTACTATGCCAGCTGCCTCTCCTCCCACAAACAGGAAAATTGGCTCAGATCACAAACATGGCCAGTACCACCAGGCTACCCCTCCAAAAGCTCTCCCTACAAAGGAGTTCACTATTGGGCCTGCTGCCTCTCCTCCCACAAACAGGAAAATGATCTCAGACCACAAAAATGGCCAGCAGCAGCAGAATATATCTTCAGCAGCTTCCCGTACAAGGGAATTCACAACTGTGCCAGCTGTCTCTCCTCCTGCAAGCAGGAAAACTGCCTCAGATCACAAGAATGGCCAGCACCATCAGGCAATCCCTCCAGTAGCTCCTCGTACAAGAGAATTTGGTGTTGCGCCAGCTGCCTCTCCCCCTACTAACAGGAAAATTATCACAGATCACAAGCATGGCCAGCAGCATCCAGATGTATCTCCAATAGCTCCTCATCCAAATGAGTTAACAAATATACCAGCTGCCTCCCCTCCCACAAATATGAAAACCGGTTCAGATCAAAAGTCTGGCCAGCAGCATCAGAAAACACCTTCAACAGCCCCCCGTACAAGGGCGTTCACAACTCTACCAGCTGCTGCCTCTCCTCCCACAAACAGGAAAATGATCCCAGACCACAAAAATGGCCAGCAGCAGCAGAATATATCTTCAGCAGCTTCCCGTACGAGGGAATTCACAACTGTGCCAGCTGTCTCTCCTCCTGCAAGCAGGGAAACTGCCTCAGATCACAAGAATGGCCAGCACCATCAGGCAGCCCCTCCAGTACCTCCTCGTACAAGAGAGTTTGGTGTTGCACCAGCTGCCTCTCCTCCCACAAATAGGAAAATAATGACCGACCGCAAGCATGGCCAGGTTATCCCTCCAGTGCCGCCACGCTCCCGAGAGTCTGCCACTACATCAGTTGCCTCTCCTCCCAGGAACGAAAAAACTGTGCAACATAGCAAGCAGGAACAATATAGCCAAGATTTACCTCCAAAAGTTCCACCCCCTAGAATATTCAATGCATCCCCAGTTGCTCCTGTTCCTAGGGAAAGTAAAACTGTCTCTGATCACAAACAGTTTCAGCAGAAACAAAATATACCATCCGCGGCTCCACGCACTGTAGATGTTACCACCAGTATGCTATCTGTCTTTCCTCCCAGAATCAGGAAGGCTGTATTAGATCTTCAGCACCTGTACAACAAGGATATACCTCCAGTCACTTCCCCTACTTCAAACTCCAACATTTCTCCGGCTGCGCCTCTGGCTAGCAATAAGAAAAACGCCACCCAACCTGAGGAACAGCGCCACCGGCGAGAAATACCCCCAAAGGGTCCACATACCACAGACTCTCAAACTGCCAGTCCCTCCCAGAAGTAGGAAAAAATGTAAAGCCAATGCTACCGGAAGATATCTTCCTGCTCTGGAGGCATTATTACAGACGACGTCCATGGTGGTTTTAGGTGATTCCCCTCCACAGTTGGAGGCCCTTTTCACCTGCAAGCAAGGATTTTGCCAAGATTGGTATCCTGATTAAGTTTCTTGTTCAATGCTTTTGCTAACACATCATGAAGGATTTTTAGTCTGTGACAACTGAAGGAGGAGAGTATGGGGACTGAAGGCTGCCTCTCAGAATTTACTGGATAGTTATTCTCTGACCTTGAGACTGAAAAACGGGTAGGTGGCATAATATCTTTGTTGAAGAGACTGCTGAAATATTAAAATCCTTAATTAATAACAAAATGGAAAGCTGCACTTTTTCAATACATTAGCTGACAGAGTGCACTGATGTGTGTCTCACTGACCTTAGAACCTCAATATCCCTAAAAATATTGTATGTGAAGCTGAAAATTACAATAGACGTGTTTTTTGAGGGGAGGACAGACAGTAGAAAGAACACCGATGGGATCTGACCTTTCATTCCTTTGTACTTTCTGTGCCAGGTTCATTAGATTTTTCTCACCTGATGGCAAGAACAGGTCTTAGAAGGATGTTTACTCTTTCGTATAGTTTACAAAACTACACAATGCATCCAGCGTTTAATCTCTCATTTGGACAAGTGCATTTTTATTTTAAACATTGAAGGATAGAGAGAGGAAGGTGAAACTGGACAAAAGAGAGTCACAATATTTGACAGAGTACCATGACAATACCATAACTGTGAAACACAAATGAAAACACCTATATGCAAATGTTGTCTATGAACTCATTCCTAACAGTGTTTCAAAATGAAAATAAAATCATTTCTCTCCTTTATTTTATTGAAGGGAAAACCATGATTAAAAAAAAATGTAATCAATTTTGCGTGTGGTATCTTTGCTATGTTGGACATACAAGCTCCCCTAATGCCTTTGGCACAGTACTGGGTATACGTTGTTCTGTCTTGGGATTGCGTTTCTATGTTTCTGTATTCCTAATCTGATGGCGTATGGCTTCATTATGAATGTCATCAAGTGTGTGAGTAATGCTTGTCTTGCTCTCAGCAGGGTGGATCTCTAATAATTTGATAGGTGATGTAGAGCTGCCAGAAGTAGTTGAAACATAAAAAAAAAAAAATACTGTAAACGGCTTAGGTAAAAAAAAGTGAAAGAAATATGCTGGCTTGCACAATTGTGAAATGCCGAATCTTCTACTACCTAAGGTGTTAATTTCCTAAAAATTCTCAAAGGGAGGAAATTGTAACAAACCAACAAATCCCTGGCAGGACCTAAAATATGGAACACAATGCCTTTAGAAATCAGAACACAAAGAGACATCAAAGCATTCAGAAAAAGTTTAAAAACATGGCTATTTAAGCAAGCATACCACAAAGGGAATGAAGAGTAGAATCCAGGGAATTGTATGAGGCGATCCGAAGAACTCCCACACACACACACATCAGCTTACTCAAATGGTGTGTGTGTGTATATTTTATTTTACTTTACCTCTATTAGATTGCAACAACAGAGGACCAGACTTAAGTGTTAATTTATCTTATAGCCGATATACTTAAAGTAGACATGACTTATCACAACCACTAAGTAATATTTAATATGAAACTATGTTACAGTATTTGATGGCACCTGTTTAGTTAATATAACTCAAGACATTTAAGTTTGTAATTATGCGCCTTATTGTGAACCGTTGTGACGGCAACTAGCTTAACGACGGTATAGAAAAGATTTTAAATAAATAAATACAATAAATAATTGTGCCAGCAAAAACTTGGAAAACCCGCACAGACCTGCCCCTGCTATTTGTGTGGGCATTTTTTCCCAGCAAAATGAATCATACACATGAGTACATACTAGCTGTGTGCATACATGCATAACTCCCTCCTCATTCTTCCCCCAGGAACGCCTCCTCCCTCTGCATGAAAAACTGCACTGGCACTGAGCACCTACTTTTACCTGCAGAATGGGTAGGACGTTTCCAAAGAGCCCATGTCTCCTCCCCAAAACACTAAATTTACCCACAGATATGCCTTTGAAAATGCCTCTGTCCCTGCAGCTGCCTCTCTGCCCTTCCCCTGTAGCCTGGGCTTCCTAATTGGAAGGAAAGTACATGTGCGGAAGAGGAGGAGGAGCGGGCATGGGGGCCAGAGAGCACAGCACTTTTATTCTCCCTGTGCAATGAGCCCTGCTCCTGCTCTGCTGTTCCTCCTGACAGAGAGGGAGAGGTGACAGGTGGAAAGCTAGAAAGAGGGAAATAACAGAGAGGAGGGTAATGGCGGCGAGAAAGCCAGAAAAGAGGAGACAGAGATTGCAGATGAGATTTTGGGGAGAAGAGCAAAGACGGCAGAGAGTTAGAAAGGGAGAGAGATAGGCTGGAAAGACCAAGAAGGGGGAGACTGATGGGAGAAAGAGCCAAAGTTGGGAGTGCTAAGGAGGACAAAAAATACAGATAGAAACAGAAATGGGAGATTGGACTGATAAAGCCAGAGAAGAGGAGATTTGAGAGAGGAAAATTGAGAGGGAGGTTTGATGAGGAAGCAGCAGAGAGAAATTGCAGGGAATGAGAGAGAGAGTGAAATTGAGGAGATGAGCCAGGCAGGGGAAGATGGGGGGGGGGGGGGGGGGCAGAATTCCAGAGAAGGGGGTGATGGAGTAGAAGTAATAGAGGTGATGGTGGGAAGGTTCAACCCGCAGAATCCCTTTTACACAGCCCTCAAATAAAACAAAAATAGCATTTGATGCATTTACATTATAAATACTAAATGAAATAAAACTGCCCAGAATAGAGCAGTGCTATCTATTGATTCTTATATAGAATTAGAGATATGTTGCCAATTTCTTAACACAGGGGTTCTCCGAGTGTAAGATATTGTGCAATGCTGCTCATTTTGAAGACAATAAATTCCTAAACCACAAGACTTAGTGTTTGGGTACTTGCCAGGTTCTTATGGCCTGGATTGGCCACTGTTGGAAACAGGATGCTGGGCTTGATGGACCCTTGGTCTGACCCAGTATGGCATTTTCTTATGTTCTTATATTCTTATGTTGATGGCCCTATTAGTTATTCCTGCGCGATCCAGAAAGCAAAATGTGCAGTGAAGCCGCACATTTTACTTTAAGAAATTAGCGCCTACCCAGAGGTAGGTGTTAATTTCTGCCGGCGCCGGGGAAGTGCACAGAAAAGCAGAAAAAACTGCTTTTCTGTACACCCTCCGACTTAATATCATAGCGATATTAAGTCGGAGGCCCCAAAATTAAAAAAAAATTAAAACAAAAAATTTAAATGTGCCCACGGCCCACGGGTTGGAAGACGGACGCTCAATTATGCCGGCATCCATTTTCCGAGCCCGTGGCTGTCAGCGGTTTTGAGAACCGACACTGGTAAAATTGAGCATCGGCTGTCAAACCCGCTGACAGCTGCCGCTCCTGTCAAAAAAGAGGCGCTAGGGATACGCTAGTGTCCCTAGCGCCTCTTTTTACTGCGGGCCCTCATTTAAATACTGGATCGCACGCCCAGAAGAGTGGCCTGGGCGCACGTTGGGAGAGCAGGCGCTCGCCTCGGAGCGCCTGCTCTCCCACCGATTTTACTGTACCGGCCTGTTTGTGACAGTGAGGTGTGGGAACTTAATTAGACCCATATGGACAATGACTGCTGCTATCCTGCTGTGAAAGGGAGCAGGCCAGGTGGGGCTGGCTCAGTCCTACAGTTTTGAAATGCAGGACTTACACACAAGCGGAAGGAAGAAATCGGAAGTTTGGCCATTTTAATAGGAAAAGTCGCACCCACTTTTAAGGAAAGCAAAAGTGACCCTTTGTGTTGCCAGCTCCGCACATGGCATTGTGGATATGTTGACACATGAGAAGAGGTGCTGTGTTGTTGAAAGGCAAGCAGATTTAGGAGGGGTTATCCGTCAGGGAGATGTGTAAGTGACTCTGTAAGCAGTCGGGAATGCATGACACATGAGGATAAAATAAGCTGCTCCTTTTGTCCTACACTGAGTTTTGGCTGTTCTGCTTAAATGTCTTTTATGTGATTTTATTTGTACCAGTGTTAATTGTTTACCTTTTCTTTGCACAATACCTTCTATATTTATGAATGTTTTATTTTACTTGTTCCAATGTTATTGTTTACTTTATTTGCACCAGAGTTATTATTTATATATCCCTTCTTTTTATTTGTCTTTACTGGCTTTCGTGTTTTAGTTTACACTGAGATCTTTACCACTGTAAGGTGTATGCCTACCCATGTTTTTAACCTGCTGTACACTGCCTTGGGTGAATCTTTTTCAAAAGATTGATTAATAAATCACCAGTTAATAAATACATACATATTTTTAACAAAAGAGGGGTTTTTTTTTTAATAAGCAATACTTTCACTAGAGTTTTTAGTGTCTGTGTGTGTATCTTGGTGCACCAGTAGCTCTTAGTGTATCTTACTCAACCTTGGCTGGCCAAATGCACCACAGGGTCTTTCTACATTTTTTGTACATGGGAGACATGCTTGGTACATTTTCTTAAAATTATTTTACCTTCTACATTCTTAGTGCATTGGAGCCTGCTCTATGTTGTCCAATAACAGAAATAAAAATAAAATGGTTTTTTTTTGTACATTTGTAGAGTATGTTTTAGTCTAATCGTGACAATCTCAGTCCCTTCTTGGCTTTTCTCCAACCTTCTCCAAACTCATGTTCCAGGATGTCTTTTTCATTTAACATTTTTTTCTTTCCACTCCTATCTTTATCTTTTCCCTCCCTCATCTGTTTCTGACATCAATCTATGTGTCTCTATATCTCCCTTCCATCACTTCCCCTTCCCTTTTCTATATTCTCTTTTCCCCAACTGACTCTACATCTCTCTGTTTCAGTCCAATAACCCTGTGTCTGGCTCTCTCCAATGTTCCCCAACTGACTCTTCCATTATCAATACTTCCTAAATCTCTGGCTGTCTCGTCTCCCAATAATCCCTTTTCCAGCTTTCTTGCCCAAAAATGTCTCCCTCTCTGCCTCCCTCCCTTCCCAGTTTTTCTCTCTGAGGTTCTCTTCTATCCCCATTCTCTGTCACACCTTCTCAATTTCCACAAATCTCAGTCTCTTTTGGCAGCAGAAAGGGACAGTGAAAGAGGGCTGTTTACAATCCCCTGACTGTCACTCCTTCTCCTCTCCATTCAGCAAAGGAAGTACAGACTCAGGCTTGGTGGAAGCACTAGGTGAGCTAGGCCATTGCCTAGAGTGCCAAAATGTTTGGGGGGAGGGGGGCAGTGGCATTGCATTAATCCATCCAATAGTACAATGTGCTGTTGGGGGACTGAGTTCCAAAACAAAAATGGCAGGGGTGCTAATGTACAGAACACTTATCTCTCCCTTCTCCCTCTCACACTGTTCCTGTACTTGGCCTGTGGCTGAAAGCTGATGCTCCTATTCCAAGGGGTCAATCCAGTTTTTGGATGTGCGCAGATGGAGGTAACAGTGCACAGAAGAGGATCTCAGAATTTACATGCATCCTGCATGCTGTGTGTACACTGTGGAGCAGATGGGAGCCATGTGGTGCAGGGACTGTTTTACAGCTGCTGCTGCTGCTGCTGTGTTGGGACTGGTCTAGAATCCTGAAGAGACTTTCTTCAATCAATTAGCAGACTTCAACACCAATCTCGCCAAATTCCACCAAGATCTTAAAGACCTCAAGTATAAGACATTTTTACGTGATGAACAGGACTATTCTTGAGGCAGTGTCTGATTGAAGTACCAGCAAGAGTGTGAACCTCAGGGGCGTTCCCCTGAGATGATGTCATCTGCTTCCAGTATTTAAAGGTCTCTATTTCACTATCTAACTGAGGCCTGGATTTATCAAAATGCGGTAAGTACTGCATGTGATAGCAAAAGGGGTGTGTTTATGCTAATATAGCATAAACTGTGATTCCATTTTCAGATTCTGCAGAGAGAGAGAGAGAGAGAGAGAGAGAGAGAGAGAGAGAGAGAGAGAGAGAGCACCTGGCCATAATGTGATGGCCCATAGGTAGGTATTTGTATCCCTATGGTAGGCCCACCTAGTAACTCGAGGTGGGGTTTAGGTATGAGTGTAGGGGGTTAGGGGCCACTTTGACATTCTACGTGATACCTACGAACAGAATAGTGGTCTCTTGTGAAGATTTGATGGCCTTCGGAGTGAGGAAACTCACTCCAAGATGAGATTTGGGCAAGGTTCTCTCAACCTAGCTTGATGGATTCTCTACCTGGGTAACATTAAGCTAGCTTGAGAGAACCTTGCCCAAATCTCATCTTGGAGTGAGTTTCCTCACTCCGAAGGCCATCAAATCTTCACAAGAGACCACTATTCTGTTCGTAGGTGTCACGTAGAATGTCAAAGTGGCCCCTAACCCCCTACACTCATACCTAAACCCCACCTCGAGTTACTAGGTGGGCCTACCATAGGGATACAAATACCTACCTATGGGCCATGACATTGCGGCCAGGCTCACTCCCCCCCCCCCCCCCCCCCCCCCCCCGGCTCTGCACCTGTTAAATCAGACTTATGGGAGACATCACAAATGGCAATGAAACCTTACCACACAGTCACGGCAGCTATCGCACAGCCACAGCTGTGCGATAGCTGCCGTGACTGTGTGGTAATTTGCGATGCAAATTCCAAATATAGGAGGAGTTAGGGGCGGAGAGTGGGCTGGACAGACTAACCCAGCCCACTCTCCGCCCCTAACTCCTCCTATATTTGGAATTTGCATCGCACCATGCGAAACGGTGCGATTGCATGCGGTAAACACGTTTTCGCATGCGGTAAGGGCCTATTGCATGCGTTAACAGGGCTTTTCGCATGCGATAAGCCCTTAATGCATGCGAAAACGCCTTATCGCATTTTGATAAATGACCCCCTGAGTTAGTAAGGGGATTGCTTCGGCTACACTTCCCAAGCTACTCTGCCTCCTTGGACTTACCAGAGGTACCTGCTCCTTGGGGGCCACGCTCTTTTTCTTTCTTTCAGATTACAGATAGGAACCGGTACTCGCTCCTCGAGGGCCCATGTTCCTGGACACTCTGAAGATTCTCTACTGCCTGGAAGCTATCGCTGCTATAAACAATTGTGAGTTACCATCGCTCTCTCAGAGCTTTCCCTGGAACCGGGTACTCGCTCCTCGAGGGCCTAAACCTTTACAGCTCCTGAGCTTCCTTGAGACCTTATGTGAGTTTTGTCATCTAGTTCTGTTCATGAACTCTGCCTACTCTGCCTACTCACTGTCTGCAGTTTCTCAACAGCTCAGCCCTCCTGGGATCGCTGTTCCAGTAGCTGAGGAACTACAGCCCTGCCGGGCATATCAGCTCACTACTGCCACCTCTGGTGGTTTCAAAAACCTGTTTAATAAAAGAACGAATGTGTGTCTGTCTCCATACTGAAGCCTAGCTGGTGGTCCCTCTTGGGATACACTCCCGGAGGCGTGGTCATCTGCCACCGGTCCAGGGATCCACCCACAACTATATCAGATTCATTACAGATTGCTACTCCTTAGCAAGACGATATCTGAGGCACTACAAGATTGCTGACTCCTCCTTCTTTAGGAGCCAATAACATCAGATTGCATCTCCTAGCTTATCAGCTAAGCTCATCAATAACATATTGCTAACTCCTATCTGATTGCTCCTCCCATCAGATAGCGTAATATAACAGATTGCTAACTCCACAGTCTAACTCAGAACAGATAGACTCTTCTAATTCATTAGTTGTCAATTTATCATCACACATCCTAACAGCCTCTGAATCTGCACTTTTGAATAAAGGATTCTCTTTTGTCCTTACACCTCATTATGATCCTTTTGATGTTATGGTCCATTTTCAACATTTTCTACATCTTCTGCGTCTTAAATTGTTTTTTCAATCCCACCCTTCCTTACCAGATGCCTCTCATATGTGCAAGAAATCCACTTGGCAACCTCCCCCTGGTTTCACTGATCATCTGTTTAAATCCTTTGAGGTTTTAGTACTACATGACTTAAAAACCTTTGAGAGTCAAAGCCACCATTTTTTCAATAACATGTCTCTACTTGAGCTTTGAAGTCCCTTTTAGTCCCTTTTAGCTGATGATTCTATTGTTATGATTCTATTGTTATCAAACCTGCAAAGGAGGGGGCATCGTCATTTTGAATTGCGAGTTCTATGTTCACAAATTTGTACACCAGCTTTCTAATCATCTCTATTATACACCTTGATCAGCAGACCCCACTTCATCATTACAGACCCAGATCTCCTCAGTTATTCAAAATGCTCTAGATGCCAAAGCCATTATTAACTGTGATGCTCTTTTCCTTACAGAACCGCATCCTCATATCCCCATGTTATTCATACTCCCTAAAATCCATAAATGCCTTACTAATCCTCTCAGAAAACCCATCGTCTCTAGAATTGGTTCATTACTTGAACCCTTATTCCAATTTGTGGATTATTTTCTGAAACCTATTATCCCTGAAGCTCCTATATCCGTGACTCCAGCCAATTTATCACTATTCTTGGACAGATGGTTCTCCCCTCTTCTGACTGAATCTTAGCTACTTTAGATATCAAATCTTTCTATACTAACATACCACAATTGGAAGCCATTGATTTCGTCTCTTCTACTCTTTCACAACACCCTGAAATCTCTTCTGTTTTAGTTCCTTTTTTGACTGAATTTACCTGTGTCACTCTCACAAAAAATGTTTTTGTTTTCAACAATCAATTTTTTCAGTAGATTAAGGATACTGCAATGGGTGCAACAATGGCCCCAGATATTGCATGCCCTTATGTTTCTCATTTTGTGGCCATACATTTGTATCCTTCCAGTTTTTGGACCTACTGCATTATCTGGCTTTGTTATATAGATGATGGTTTCATGATCTGGCAAGGTACTGAAATTAAATTTATTATGTTTATTGATTGGCTGAACTCTAGAAATATTCAGTTACAATTTTTGTTTACAGTTCATCATTCTCAGATTTTTTTTTTAGATATGATTATATATAAAAATGCATTATTATTTTCCACTACAATTTTTCGTAAACCTACTGACAGAAACACCTTGTTAAGCTTTTCTAGCTGTCATCCATGCAATTTACATAACAATATCCGTATCGGCCAGTTTCTTCGCCTTCGGCGTTTATGTTCCACAAAAGATGAATTTTTACAACAAGCTTCTGTGTTTAATAGTTTTTCACAACGTGGTTACCCCTTTAAAATTATGAAAAGGGCCTTCAAACTAATTCCCTATGTTAGCCGTAAGCTACTTTTTATCAAACCATCTCGTCCCCCGGAGGATATTTTCACTTGTGCTCTTCCGTATACCCCAGCCAGTCATCATGTCTGCCCCATCATATGTAAATATTGGCAAAATTTAGCTCCTTACACCTTTTTCAACAAACCTCTACGTTTTGCCTTCTGTCAGAATCACAATCTCCAGGATCTATTAATTTCCTCAGAATACTTTACCCCTCTTATGACTGTAATACCTTACACTGTTCACCAACCTTGTGGCCACTGTAAAGCTTGTGAGATTTCCTTATCCACCAAAGTGTTCACTGACCCCTTAACTGGGATATCTTATCCCCTCCACTTCTCCTCTGATTGTTCTACACAAGGGGCGATATACACAATTCTTTGCCTTTGCCCTTTGATATATGCATGTAAGACTTCCCATCCAATATGCACTCGGATCTATGAACATTGTTCCTGTATCCGGACTATCTGTGAGAATGATCCCTTGACCCTCCACTGGTCTGAACTTCGTCACTCCGTGAGTCAACTTCACTTTTGTGTTCTGGAAGTTATAGTCCAGCCATCATTTATTTTATTTATTTATTTAAATTCTTTTAATATACCGATGCTCAAGACCAGGTCCTATCGTACCGGTTTACAATAAACTAGGGGGAACCAGTTAACAGAGCAAACAAAAGTTACATTATAACAGGGAATGTGGAACTAGGCTGTTAGAGAAAAAAAAAAAGTTTAAACAAATTCTAACTGGAGAGAAGGGCAAAAGCAGGAGAGGGTGCTTACAGGATAAGAATTATGTACAAATTTACATAGTGTATATGAATTAAGCAAGTTATCATGTGGGGGCTATTTTTCCTGTTTGCTATCTCAACAGAAACAGAGGTGGATACATCTCCTCAACTCAGTGTCACCTCGTGGTTTAAATATTTCCATTGAATGGTCTACTTTTTTCTGATAACAAAAATCCTTGATACTTTGCATCACATTCCCCCTTTCCCCCCTCTTTCTCCCCCTGCCACCCCCATTTTTTCCTCCTTTGACCCCTGTTCTCCAACACTTTTCCATATGCAATTTGTATACATATTCAAGATGTATCTTCCTCTTTCAGAGATGTTCCCTAGTCAAGCATACTATATGAAATGTTATATACTATACATTTTTAATTTCTCCTTGTTTTGTGTATTCTTTTCATTTATGACATATTTATGTATATGTGTCTTTTAAAAATTAATTTGTGCTGTTATATCTTTTATCTGTATGTTTACCCTGCACTTGTTTATTCTGTTGTACATGTTTTTCTTCATCTCTGTAGTATATCGCCATGTCCGCGGCTTCATATTCAAATTAGTGGTTTGTTTACATTAACTTTTGGCGTGCATTTTGTTAATTTAAGCTCCGCTGCCGGAACTTTCACCTTTGATGTGCCATTCAACCCCATCGATGCCATTTTTGTTGTTGGGTGAGTGCGCTGTATTAGTATATCGTTTTATTCTTTGTTGCCTGTATTTCAATACATTTAAAACCGCTATTGCTGCCTGCCACACAGCATTTCTGTATTTTGTTCTTAAGCTTTGCTGCTTTGCACTTCAACATGTTCGATATCACTATCGTGGCTGGGTGAACGTGCTGTATTAGTATTTTGTCTAAGTTTTGTTTTTTCTATTTGCCTTTAGGGTCCACTCTATAATGTTATAAATATATTTATTTTTGCAGTTCAAAGGTCCCTCCTGATGCAGCTTTTCGAAACATGGTTCCGTGTCGGGGGACCATGTAAGATCTCTCTTGGATTCACAGTTCCATCCTTAAGTTGTTAATAAACTTTTATTTCTGTAATTTGAAAACTTTTGTGGATCTATATAGTCTTTTGACCACCCCTTCTCCTTACTGGATATTCCTGGACTGGTCCAGAATCACCAAACCCCATGTAAGAGAGAGCTGGGTCACAGAGAAGAGGCAGAGACAAAGGCCAGAGTGTTTACAGAAGGAATAAGGTCAATAGCAAGAGCTCCATTGCACTCCCACTTTCACATCTCAGGGCTACCCTTCTGCGAAGTGCTAATTGCAGTGGTGCCCTTACTACTCATTGCTGCTGCTTTCTCTATCTACCATTAATCTCTGCTGGACATGCACTGCTGCATCTGGTAGCACTGCTTCACCCTGGTGCCCCTTTCCCCAGTCACAGCAGCTGATTATGGCTGCTGTCAGCCCCATGAACCTGACTATTCTTGCTACTTTTGCTGGCTCCCTTAAGCTGCATGCTAAAAATCCTTCAGGCTATCAAGCCCTTCCCCTCCCAAGGTTGCTGACTCTTAAAGTGGCACCATCCCCAACCAAATAGTTAAAAAATATTTAATTTAAACTTTTAGCCCCTGGCTACAGTATCTTTGGGGGAGTGGACCTCAGGGATTGGGTTGGGGATGGGTGAGAGTGAGAATGCAAGGATTGAGTAGGGGGAAGGAAGAGGGGACTTGGGGACTGGGGATACTCACAGCTTCAGTCAGGTAGGATGGCGCGGAGAGTGGAGAGTCAGATCTGATGGTGGGGACCTAGAGATTGGGTTGAGAGGAAGTAGAGACTCAGGGGAGATGATGATTAGATGGTGGGGAACATAAGAACATGCCATGCTGGGTCAGACCAAGGGTCCATCAAGCCTAGCATACTGTTTCCAACAGAGGCCAAAACCAGGCCACAAGAACCTGGCAATTACCTAAACCCTAAAAAGATCCCATGCCACTGATGCAGTTAATAGCAGTGGCTATTGCCAAAGTAAACGTGATTAATAGCAGTTAATGGACTTCTCCTCCAAGAACTTATCCAAACCTATTTTGAACCCAGCTACACTAACTGCACTAACCACATCCTCTGGCAACAAATTCCAGAGCTTTATTGTGCGTTGAGTGAAAAAGAATTTTCTCCAATTAGTCTTAAATGTGCTACTTGCTAACTTCATGGAATGCCCCCTAGTCCTTCTATTATTCAAAAGTGTAAATAACCAATTTACATCTACTCGTTCAAGACCTCTTATGATCTTAAAGACCTCTATCATATCCCCCCTCAGCCGTCTCTTCTCCAAGCTGAACAGCCCTAACCTCTTCAGCCTTTCCTCATAGGGGAGTTGTTCCATCCCCTTTATCATTTTGGTTGCCCTTCTCTGTACCTTCTCCATTGCAAATATATCTTTTTTGACTTACGGCGACCAGAATTATACACAGTATTCAAGGTGTGGTCTCACCATGGAGCGATACAGAGGCATTATGACATTTTCCGTTCTATTAAACATTCCCTTCCTAATAATTCTTAACATTCTGTTTGATTTTTTGACTGCTGCAGCACACTGAGCTGATGATTTTAAAGTATTATCCACTATGATGCCTAGATCTTTTTCCTGGGTGGTAGCTCCTAATATGGAACCTAACATCATGTAACTACAGCAAGGTTTATTTTTCCCTATATGCAACATCTTGCACTTGTCCACATTAAATTTCATTTGCCACTTGGATGCCCAATCTTCCAGTCTTGCAAGGTCCTCCTGTAATGTATCAGAATCCGCTTATGATTTAACTACTCTGAAATGAATAATTTTGTATCATCCGCAAATTTGATAACCTCACAGGTTTCTTGCTTCGGATATATTTAAAAAAGTTTTTATTGAGGGTCACGTGATGTGGTAGCGGGGAGGACGTGGAACTTCCCGGCTCCTGCCTGACCTCGCTCACCGCGGCGTAAATCGCGCGATTTGGTGGCCCCGCTTGCTTCCTCAGGGTTCGGAGGGAAGCCTATGTCCGTGGCCAGGACTCGGGCTCGTTTGGCGACGCCGATGATCACAAAATCGGCGAAAAGGGATCGCGAGAAGCTGAGGGACAAGGCAGACAAGATGGCGGCCGCAGCGGATCGGGACTCCCCCTCCCCCCCCGCGACTCCGTTGACCATCGCAGACATCAAGGAGGCGATGCGGGAGGCCTTGGAGGAGAAGTGGTCGGTGCTTACAGCACAGCTGGGTGAGGTCCGAGACTTGCTGGCCGCGCTGCCACCGAGGCTAGAAATTGCAGAACACAGAATCTCGGAGTTGGAGGATGCTGGGGGAGTGATGGAGCGCAAGATGGTGGTGCATGCCAGCGAGGTGAAAGCCCTGCAGCTTAAGGTCGATGACCTTGAAAACCGGGCGCAACGAGATAACTTGCGCTTTCTGGGCTTCCCAGAAGAGATTGAGGAGAGGGCGCTATGTGGCCTTTTGGAGACCTGGCTACCGGACGCTCTATCTCTGCCCCACTTGCAAGGTAAACTGGTCGTGGAGCGGGCGCACCGGCTGGGCGCGAAACGCACGCCCCTTACTCGCCCGCGGCTTGTGATCGCTAAAATACTGAATTCAGCGCACAAGAGTGAGATATGGCGCGCGTCTAGGGCGAAACGTGACCTCAGCTACCAGACCCATGCTATTCGCATATTTCAGGACTTTTCTGCCTCTGTGGCGAGGAAGGCCTTCTCTTCTATCTGCTCTACCCTCCATAACAAGGGGGTGAAATTTGCCTTGCTCTTCCCGGTGCGGCTTTCGGATTTGGCACGCCGATCGGGCACATTTTTTTGATTCAGTGGACCTAGCGCAGGCTTTTGTACGCACCCTGCCGCCTTCACTGTGCTGGTTTTCTTCTCTTGGAGTTGGCCATGTGTTCTGAACTCTTTTAAGGGGCCTCTAATTGCAGTCCCCATTTTGGTGGAGACAGTTCACGCTGGAGTTCCTGTTTGTTTTCTACAGTTTTCACCAGTTCTGGCAGGGGACAGTTTGGCTGGGGACCTGGACATCACCTTCCTTGGATTCTTCAGCCACAACCCCCCAGAGCCCCTATTGCGGTCCCGTGCAGGCTGTGTGAGGGTTGGACTCTGGTCCAGTTCCTGAGCTCTTTTGCAGTTTTTTCTTTTTTTTTTTCTTTCTCTCACAGCATTCTTCCTGGCGCACTAGCCTGACAGTTTTTGGTTGGCGGTGCTTTCTCCATCAGAAACTCTTTGTTTTGGTTGGTTTTGTGGTTCATTTTCTCTTCACTACTCTGGCCTTACACTAACGCTGACTAAGGGTTTTTTTTTTACAGGCGCTTTGCCTGGCGGACTTATTGGATGGTTACAGTGACTAGCCCTTCGGGAGGTACTGGTGGCCACTGTAGGTCACGAAGTTGGTATACCTTGGACTGGGGATTTGGCCTGGAAACACCTGTCTTGTGCCTAGCTGGGTCCCCACTGATTCTGGGCGAAGCAGCTCTATGTGCTGAGTGTGTGTGTGGGGGTCTGGAGACTGATGGGGGGTGGCTGGGTTCCTATTTGCGGGCGGGGGGGACTGTCGAAGTTATGGTTGCCTGTTTTTGCGCGTTTAATGAATGTTTTCATAGAGGTTTGGTCGGGGACACTCGCAGTCCTGACCTTTATCCTTCAGTGGGAAGGACAGGGTGGTGTAGGTGGACGGGGGGGTATGGTGGGCAGTCTGATTGACTTGGGAAGGAGGGGGGGGGGGTTGGCAGGGGGTGGGTATGGGGCTTGGGAGGGGGGATGGGGCTTTGTGGTATGAGTTGAGTTGCTTCATCTTGATCTATTTCTTTTTTGGTTGTTTGGGAGAGGGGGCACGTTCATTCAGGGGGGGCTTTGGCTGGGAGGGCGCCCTCTTGGAGAATGTGGGGTTGCCCGGTGACATGTGTATCTCACTAGTTTGTTCTGAGTAATCCCACCAGAATTATCTCATGGAATGTATGCGGGATTCACACGCCCATTAAACGTTCCAAGATACTTTCTCTTTTGAAACGTCAATCGGCCCAAATCGCTTACTTACAGGAGACCCACCTTACAAAGGAAGAACATGTTAAATTGAAGCGAGATTGGGTGGGAGAGGTGCGGTTTGCTCCGGGCAGTACCAAATCTGCAGGGGTGGCGATACTGTTTCATAAGAATCTACCCATCACGGTTGTGCGGGAGGTAGCTGATCCCCAAGGTCGTTTCCTTATCTTGGAAACTGAGCTCTATCAGCGCAAGGTAATCCTTTGTAATGTGTATGCTCCCAATGTTTATAGTCCCGGTTTTTTTCCGGCAATTGTACTCCCTCCTGCTCCCTCATTTAAATGATCTCTTATTATTGGGGGGGGATTTTAATACGGTTCGCGATGTGGACCTGGATTCCTCTCGGTTGGGGGGAGGTGGGAGGAGGGAGGGACGTGGACCTCGGTTGCTAGAGGACTCCTTACATTTGATAGACGCCTGGCGCACACTTCACCCCCTGGAGAAGGACTTTACGCACCTTTCTCGCGCCCATGCTACCCTTTCTCGGTTGGACTACTTTTTGGTTAGTCAGAGTGGGCTTTCCCTAGTCCAGGCAGCCGATATTGGGAACATTGTGATCTCCGATCATGCCCCGGTATGGCTTGACATTTGGTTTGCGCCCCCGCAGCAGACTCCTCGACAATGGCACTATCCATATTTTTTGGCTCATGATGAGAAATTTCGTGATTACTTGAGGGAGAGGTGGGAGGCCTATGTGTCTTTAAATCAGGAACATGTTTCCCAGCCCGTGTTGTATTGGGACGCGGCGAAAGCGGTCCTCCGTGGTGACATTATTTCCTATGTTTCACACCGTCGCAAGATGCTTGATAAACGTATACTGCTTCTAAATGCTCAGTTGAGCAGGGCGCGGCGGCGCTTGATGGGGCCCGCGTCCGAGGCAGCTAGGATGTTGTACCGGTCCGTCCAAATGGAGCTTAATTCCTTGTTGCATCAGAGGGGGAAAAAGAGTCTTCTCTATTATAAATTTCATCTCTATCAATATAGCAATAAGGTGGGGCGGACGATGGCGAACCTGCTCCGGTCCACCCGTGCCAGTAGGGTGATCCCAGCATTGCGGCTCCCCACCGGACAGGTGATTCGCGACACTCCCTCGATTTTACGGGGTTTCCGGGAGTATTACGCGGCCCTGTATGCGTCCTCCGCGGGGTCAGGAGACCGTGGTGAGCACTTTCGTTCCAGGATTGATCTCCCCACCCTGACGAGCGCCCAACTTGACCAGCTGAATAGACCCTTGTCGGAGCCTGAGGTGAGTCGCGTCATCCGTCACCTTAAACCTTTCAAGGCCCCTGGCCCGGATGGGTATACGTCGGAGTTTTATCAGTTATTGGAGGACCGGGTAGTGCCTTCTTTGACGGCGGCGTTCGCGGCCTTGATTGCGGACGGTTCCTTCCCGACCCGGGACAATGTAGCACTGATTACTCTTATTCCCAAGGGGGGCAGAGATTTACTGGAGCCGGGCTCCTACCGCCCGATATTGTTGCTGGATGTGGACCATAAGATTTTGGCGAAGGTGCTGGCGGAGCGTCTGGCGCCGGTCCTGCCTATGTTGGTGGGGGAACATCAGGTTGGATTTGTGAGGGGGCGTTACGCCTTGGCTAATGTCCGTTGTGTCCTAACGGCGATGTCGATATGTCGGGCACTGGATCAATCCCATCTGGTAATTAGTTTCGACGCGGAGAAGGCGTTCGATCGCGTAGAGTGGAGCTACATGTTCTCCGTGTTGGAAGATATGGGATTTACGGGTCTATTTTTGCAGGCGGTGCGGTTACTATACTCTGATCCTCGGGCGGTGATCTTGGCCAATGGGGCGCGGTCGGAACCTTTTGAGATAGCTCGAGGCACTAGGCAGGGATGCCCCTTGTCCCCGCTGCTTTTCATTTTACAGTTAGAACCGTTGTTGTTGGCCATGGAGAGCTGCCGTGAGATTCGTGGGGTTCGGATGGGGGCGTGCATCTTTAAGGTAGTGGCCTTTGCGGATGACCTCTTGGTGCTAGTGACTGACCCACAGGCTTCCTTGCCCCCCTTGATGCGCTTGGTGTGGGAGTTTGGGGTGTTCTCGGGGTTAAAGTTGAATGAGGATAAGTCCTCCGCCTTGCTCTATCCGCCAGCCCTGCGAGCGACCTGGCCCGATACCTTCGCATTGCATTGGGTGGACGACTCCTTGCCCTACTTGGGGATTCGCCTTCCGGCAGACCCGGCCCTCGTGTATCGGGCGAATATCCCAGCCAGGATTAAGTCTACCCAGGATAGTTTGGCTCGGTGGGCGCAATTGCCCCTTTCTTTGAGTGGGCGGGTCAATCTATTCAAAATGGTCATTTTGCCTCAGTGGCTTTATTTATTTCAGACTTTGCAGATTCTGTTACGCTCAGCTGACGTTCGGCGGCTGGAGGGCAGTTTCCGGCGGTTTCTTTGGCGAGGCGGAAAACCGCGGGTTCCGCTGAGATGGTTGCGGTCGCGGTGGGGGCGGGGTGGCTTAGGAGTCCCGGATTTGCTGGACTACAATTTGGCCAGCCTATTACGGACTATTCGGGACTGGCTGCTAGGCTCCTCGGTGGTTACCCCATTGTCGGTAGACCGGTCCTTGATGTTTCCCTATGACCCTGCATGTGTGCTTCAGGTCCCCACTAGTAAGCTACCTCCTGTGTTGCGTTCTGCCAGCTTGATACGCCCCTTTCGACAGGGTTGGAGGAGATTGCTTCAGTTGTTGCGCCAGCCGGCTCAGTGTGCCTGCCTTCTGCCGGTGCGTGGTAATGTGGACTTTACCCCGGGGTACCAGTCGGCTAGTTTTTTGGTCTGGGAATCCAAGGGGATAACTCGTCTGGGCCACTTGATTAGTACGGAGGGAGTGCTCTTGTCCCTTGCGGAGCTGGGAGATCTTTATGGGTTAAGTGCCAAGCAGGTGTTTTCTTACATTCAGGTTACACATTATCTTCGGGCGATCCCGGAGGTCTACAAGGCACCCTCTGTAGTACACGCTTTGGACGGAGTGTTTCACTTTGGGAAATCACGGGTCCCATCTTTATCCATGTATTATAAGGAGATTCGTAAATTATGGGAGGAGGATCACCTAGATGTCTTGGTATCCCGGTGGAACCAGGATGGGGTCTTTCTTGTGACTAAATTTATATTACGTGCTGGATTTCGCCGTGCAGCCAGGATCTCGAAAAACTCTTACTACAGGGAGATGCAATTTAAGTTTCTCAGCCGGGCTTATTTGGCGCCCAATATGGTCTGTCATTTTCGCGCAGACGTCACCCGGGGCTGCCAGAGATGTGGTGCAGCCTTGAGTACTTTGTCACATGCTTTTTGGTCCTGTCCTCCAGTAAGCGGTTCTGGCGGAGGGTGGGGGAGTACCTGGCTGACCTGATAGATGTGGCCTTTCCAGTGACGCCACACTGGATGCTTTTTGGCTGTGTATCCCCGGTTCGTGTTCGAGATCCTGGCTCGCGAATGTTATTATTAAAGGCTTGTCTTGTAGGTAAGAAGATACTTCTTTCTGGTTGGCGATCAATGGACAGCCCGTCCTTTTGGGCTTGGAGGAATGGCTTACATTTTATGATGAACATGGAACATCTGGAGGCCCGGACTTCTCCGGCACATCGGCGACGATTTCTAGTCCACTGGCAGACTTACATTCAGTCGCTCCCGCATCATGCGAGAAGTTATGTACTTAATGATTAAGAACAAATTATTGTGTGCTCCCATTCTTTTGTTTTTCCCAAGTAGTAACTCATATTTGTGTTGTACTGGTATCACAGGGGCGCTCCGGGTATCATTTCCGGGTATCATTTCAGAGATTTGAATGTACCCCTGGTTCCCCCCCGACGCAGCGGGGGACCAAGTTAAAGTATTATTTGGAATTCATGGAGTTGCCTGTTTGAATTATATATATTCTTGATGTTCTGAAAATCCAATTCAAGTACACCATAGAAATTGATGGTGATTAAATATTTATCCTGCACCAGTGTACTGTGGTAATTGAAATCTCCCATTATTATTGCACTGCCAAATTGGTTTGCTTCCCTGATTTCTCTTAGCATTTCATCATCTGTCTGACCATTTTGTCCAGGTGGACGGCGGTATACTCCTATCACTATACTCTTACCCAACACACATAGGATTTCTACCCATATAGATTCTACTGAGCATTTAGTCTCTTGTATGATCTTTATCCTGTTGGACTCTATACCCTCCCGGACATAAAGTGCCACACCCCCACCAAGTTGATCCTCCCTATCATTGCGATATAATTTGTACCCTGATATAGCACTGTCCCATTGGTTATCTTCCTTCCACCAGGTCTCTGTGATGCCAATTATGTCAATCTCATCATTTGCTGCTATACATTCTAACTCTCCCATCTTACTTCTTAGACTTCTGGCATTGGCATATAGTCATTTCAAAGTGTGTCTTTTGTTTGTATTAACAATCTGCTTTTCAATTGTTAGGGATAATTCGGAAATCATTAGCTTTGGAAAGCAGAAGCATGGATTGAGTGGGAGAGAAACAGCTGGGACTGAATGAATAGGGGTATGAGCAGGGAATGAGAAATGGGACTATGGATTGAAATAAGAGATGGAGGGTGGGGAGGGCTGTAAAGGAGCTGGTAAAGGAGTCAGAGACAGATGGGAAAATGAGAGGGCTGGGGTGCAGGTGAGAGTGTGAGTGGAAAATCTGGTTAGGAGACAAAGAGGGAGATTGAGGACTGGTTGGAGAAAGGGGGTAAGAGATAGAGGGTAAAACCAAAGATAGGTAGGATGCAAGACAATAAAAAATGTTGAAAGGTGGCAAGGAGGGAGAGAGAAAGAGATTTTGATGGGAGAGCATGAGAAGGGGTGCCTGGAGGGGATGAGAGAACTTCAAAGTGGGTGGAAAGGAAAGCAAAAGGTTGAGAGAAGTGAGAGGGGATGGTTGGACAGAGTCAGATTCAGGATGATTTGAGGGAAGTCATTTAAGAGAATCAGAAAGAAGATAAGTACGGGAAAGGACAAGGGAGCCAGTTAGCTAGAGAATGGTGAAGGGAAGAATCCAGTGAGGGGGAGATGGGGTGTTGAAGTGTTTGGATAGGGAGAACTAGAGGGAGATTAGGGAAAAGGGGATGAAATCTAGCTAGGAGAGAGGGGTAGGAAAAAGAAAATTGAGATTGTACTAGTTTCACAAATTGTCTGCCTTTTTTTTAAATTGCTAAACAGTTAATTAAATCTTCTTTTCCCATCTTCCAAGAGAACTCAGTTCTTGAATGCCAAACAACACTCACTGTGACTTGCAAGCCAAAAGAATAGATGTGCAGACAGCAGCCTGTATCATTTGTTAGAGTCTCTGGAAGCCCAGTATCCAGATGAAGACAACTGCAGCTGAAGCAGAAGGTGTAGCTTCTAGTAAATAGTAGGAAATAGTAGCAGATAGGAAATAAAAGAGGTGAAAGCGTGATGCTTCTAGGAGCTTGTAGAGGATTCAGGAGAGCTGTAAGCCTGCCAAGGGCCTTTTTCCAACTTAAAAACCCCACAGGAAGTGAGATAGTCCCAGGCTTCTTTTGGTCAAGGAACCAATAGGAAAAGGCAAGAGAACACAGACAGAGAAAGGGATAAAATAGGAATAGATCCGATAGGGAGCTCAGAATTAATTCAAACATCAATCAGGAAAAAGAGCTCTACACCCTGCAGAGTCTCTAAGCTAAGCAATATCATAAGATGATACAGGGTGGCAATGTAACAAAGAAACATATACATACACTGTGGAGGCAGAACAGAAAGTGAAAAACCAATGCCAGAAATAGACATAGGAGAGGCAATGAAAAGGAGAGAGAAAAAAAATAGAAAATGGAAAGGAGATGTTGAAAATGAGAGTGGAGGGGTTGTGGTGCACAAGGCTGCAGGTTCGCTTAGGGCACAGAATACTTCTTGTATTGGCCCTGTTCACATTGCAAGAGGAGGAGGAGAGGCAGCTTCAGGGACAGACAGCACAGACTTTTTATGGTCCTTAGCTAACTCTGCTGCTCTTATCTGATCTGTGGCAGCCTATTGCGACTGCTCTGATTTCTCAGTTCAATGACCACGGCCCTGTTACTGTGAGCCATGAGGACTAGCCAAGGGATCTAAGAAGAGAGTAGACAACCTGGGAATCTTCCGGAAGATCAGAGAGACTTGTTTTGTCTAACAATCACATTTTATTTTATTTATTTTAAAAATGTATTACCCACTCACATCTAGAGTTCAAGAAGGAGCACAATAAAAGAGGCATAAAAACATTAGATAAGGATAAAATGGTAAAGACAACAAAAAGCCCTCCAAGAGACACAGTGGACAGCAGCATATTCAAGATATTATCCTGTCACCTACCAGGCAAATTGTTAATCAAAACAGAGAGCTTGGGACAAGTGATAAGACTTATAAAATAGCTACCAACCCATGCCAACAACACAGAGGCTATGCATTCCTGCGTACATTAGCTAGATGGATCAAAGAATAAACAAATGTGTAATGTCCCCTTAACTTGCGGGACATTCCTGAATCCAGAACCAACCTGGCAGGAACCCCTCCTTGGGCAGACTCCATCAGTCCTTGTGTTCCTGCTGCCTCCACCTGGGAAAGATGGAGTTAGTGGGTAGGATTTCCCTCCCTTCACTCCAGGACTGTGAACAAGGCTGGCAGTATATACAAAAATATACAAGTTTATTAGACTATATGATTACATACATTTCTACATGACTATGTACATCGCTAACAGGATATGAAAGAGCAACTGTATACATTTCTACATGACAATTTAACAAGCAAAAATATTTAACTTAGCTATTTGAAGGTGTTGGTCCCCACAGATGTCCCCCCCATATAGAATAGGAGGGACCACTTGCATTCCCACTTAATCAAGTACCATTAGGCTCCTCCCTTTTCCACCAAGTCTCACCCCTGTGAAAAACTGCAACTGTGCTGATGGCATGGCTGGTTGAGTGGGATCTGTTGTGTCTAAATTGCTGCTGCTGTCTCCTCAGCTCCACTTCTGCTCCTCTGATAAGTCCACGGCCTCCTGGGGAACCTAATGTCGCCTTCTGATCCACCACTGGCTTCCACACCCTCTTGGAAGACCCAGTTCCACCTCTGGATCTGCTGATGGCATCCTTTCCCTCCTGGAGGACTGGATTCTGCCTTCCAATATGCTGATGGCGTCCACACCCTCCTAGGGGAGCTAATTCAACATCCAAACTGTTGCTATCCTCAGATCTTTCTTCCTTGGTGGGAGGGTTTTATTTTGCTCAGATTTACAGCTCCATTAGGCTCATGGTTGGCTCATTACTCAGTGATTCAAGCTCTCAGCAATCCCAGCTTTCAGTGATTTTTAGCTCAGCTAAGCTCATGACCAGTCATTCACTGTTACCCAGCCTGGAGGGACCACTTCCTCTCAGCCAAAAGGCTGAAACCCAGGCCAGATGGAAGAGCTTGCATCTATCCTCTTTCCATAATCCTGCCTGGCCTTTTTTTTTCTGCACTGAGAACTAAATACCCAAGGGTTCTGACTCCCTTTATTGCTCAGATGAGAATCTGTTTGTTTGATAGAACTGTTTTTCAGTACATTTCTCTCTCAAATCCCTCTTTCAGTCTGACTTCTGCAATTTAAGACTTTTTTTCAGTCAAAGTTCTATAACTTAGGACTTTGCCTTCTGATCCACCACTGGGTTCCACACCCTCTTGGAAGACCCAATTCCACCTCTGGATCTGCTGATGGCATCCCTTCCCTCCTGGAGGGAAGGAATAACACATTGAAATCATCAGTACAGTGTGCTGCGGCAGTCAAAAAAGCAAACAGAATGTTGGGAATTATTAGAAAGGGAATGGTGAATAAAACGGAAAATGTCATAATGCCTCTGTATCGCTCCATGGTGAGACCGCACCTTGAATATTGTGTACAATTCTGGTCGCCACATCTCAAAAAAGATATAATTGCGATGGAGAAGGTACAGAGAAGGGTTACCAAAATGATAAGGGGAATGGAACAACTCCCCTATGAGGAAAGACTAAAAAGGTTAGGACTTTTCAGCTTGGAGAAGAGACGACTGAGGGGGGATATGATAGAGGTGTTTAAAATTATGAGAGGTTTAGAACGGGTAGATGTGAATCGGTTATTTACTCTTTCGGATAGTAGAAAGACTAAGGGGCACTCCATGAAGTTAGCATGGGGCACATTTAAAACTAATCGGAGAAAGTTCTTTTTTACTCAACGCACAATTAAACTCTGGAATTTGTTGCCAGAGGATGTGGTTAGTGAAGTTAGTATAGCTGTGTTTAAAAAAGGATTGGATAGGTTCTTGGAGGAGAAGTCCATTACCTGCTATTAAGTTCACTTAAAGAATAGCCACTGCCATTAACCATGGTAACATGGAATAGACTTAGTTTTTGGGTACTTGCCAGGTTCTTATGGCCTGGATTGGCCACTGTTGGAAACAGGATGCTGGGCTTGATGGACCCTTGGTCTGACCCAGTATGGCATTTTCTTATGTTCTTATGTTCTTATGACTTCTGCAATTTAAGACTTTTTTTCAGTCAAAGTTCTATAACTTAGGACTTTGCCATTATTTGTTTTTAAAGTGGTGTTTCACTGCAAGGGGCTGTCACATGCAAATTCCCTACATGAATCTCTGACTCCTCTATTCAATACTCATTTAGGCACTTTCACAGTAAGGGGCTGGTAACCTTTTCACTCTTGCTCTGGCCTCTAGACTGGTGACTCCAGTTACATAGCTGCATTGCTCCTTTTTTTTTCTCTCTCTCTCTCTGCTGCAGTTCACTTAACTGGTAGCATGCTCTTCCTTCCCCTCCTGAGAGGGGGGTGGGTTTAAAATATAATGCAGCATTTCTAGATACCAAGCTGAAGGGCCTGCTTAAATTTAAAAAAAAGTTTTCAGATGTTTTCTAAACGAATTACTGCATGAAGTTGCTCAGAGAAAGAGTTTCAGTAAGAAGGCCCGGCAATGGAAAAAGCACACTCACCAGTTTCATCAAGATGTGGCGGTCTAAAAGAATTTGCTAAATCCTGCTGTTTTACATTTCCATAATCCCTTTCTATAATAGACCTCTTTGAGAAGGGAATCTTTCTTGAAGTGTTAATTGCCTGTAGATCTTGTTCCCTAAATATTGTTGTAAACCTATTTCCTGCTATAGCATCTTCTGAAGGTTGCCCTACTGTTGCGGTCTCGGTCGCCACTCCGGCGACTGAGCCCTTACCTGCTTCCTCGGGCCATGGTTGGCGGGGTCCGGGCTCGGGTAGTCCGCTCCCGCGGGGGTCGCACCGGCTCGGGCCTGGTCGGGTGGTGCCGTGGCGGTGTCTCCACGAGGGAGACGCCAACGACTCTTGGAACGTAGCCCCTCCCCTCCTAGGCGCACGCGCGCAAGGCGCAGGAATTTAAGGGGCACTGTAAATGATCTTTCCGCCAAGCCGCGGGTCAGCCCCCAAAGTGAAGTCAGACGCCGGTGGGTATTTAAACCCGGCGTCTGATCACAGCAGATCGCCTTGCAACAAGGTTCCTGCTTGATCCTCGTTATGCTGTGCTGCTCCAGGTGCTTCCAGCCTGTGCTGATCCTTGTTCCTGGGGATTCATTTCCTGTTTGGATCCTGCGACTCCGTTCCTGTCCTTGGACCTTTTGCTTGACTTCTTGGTTCCTGACTTCGGCCTTGTTCTTGACTCTTCTGCCTGTCGCCTGTCTCGACCCTGGTCAGTCTCCGGTTTCTCTTCAGCATCCTAGGTCTCCTAAGTCCCAGCGGCTCGGACCTCACGGGCTCCTCCCGGGGGTCACGGGCTTCCAGGGCCAAGATCCACATCCACATTTGCCCAACACCGCCTTCCGGCCTCGCTCATCTCAGCGGAGTGTGTCCCATCATCTCCGCAAGGCTGGTCCAAGAGTCCACTACTCCACTCGCAACACCTGAGGCACTGTTATACACATGTCATACTGATGAATGTTTTAAGCCCCTGTTAATATTTTGCAGTAGGATATTGTAAGGGTTTATCTTATATTGGGCTCTATGCTAATTACATACACCATTCAAATATTGTAACACTAGCAAAAACTGCCCTGCATTGCTCAGGTTGTCTGGTCCACTACAATTATACATTTTCAAATCAAACATAAGTGAAAACAATAAATATTGTTTTCTTTTATTAAGAAACTAGCGGTACCCGGCCACGCGTTGCAGTGGCAGAGTCAGGTTCTTTACCCTCCCTCCCCCTTCCCCTTGCTCATTTACCTCAGTCACTCATCCTCCTCCCCCTTGGTCACTCACCCCCCCTTCCCTCCCCTGTCCCCACTCCAACTCTCTCCCCTCACACTCACCTCTCCCCTCATTCTCCCTCCCCTCATTCTCCCTCCCCTCACTGTCACCTCCCCCCCCGCCTACTGCCTACCCTTCAGATCAGAAAACCTTTGTCTTTCTATTTCTGTGGGAACCCCCCCACCCCCACCCTTTAAATCAAATAATAACCCCCCACCCTCCTGCCCCCTCCCAAGACCTGGGAAATTAAAATTGTTGGTGCTATATGTGGTCTGTCCCTGGGCGTCTGTGCGCGTTACGTAGCCAAATAGGGGAGTGCCTAACCAAATTTGCACTTCCAAATTTGTTTTGTGGTCTGGGGAGGGCTATTTTGGTGCGTTCCCAAGATCGTGCAAGTTTAGTGTATGTATTTGTGTGTGAACCTTCCCCTTCCCCCAAAAAACAACCCTATGAGAAAAGCTCTCTTAAACTAACCACCCCACACTCTTCTGCCCCCCTCCCCCAGCCCTGCGAAAAACAGTAGCCCATCCCCCTGCCCCCCCCTAGAGTTGCTGAATGAATGAAACCTGCAGCCCTTCGTGACCCCTCCCCAAGATGTTCGCAATAAATTCACCACCCTCCACCCTCCAGACCCCCCGAGACCTGATAAAAATGTCAGTTGGTGGAGCGGGCGTTCAGGAGCGGTCCGGGAGCGATGTATCGGCGTTGGTCCGTCGGCTGCGAGCACTGAAACGGGTTCCGACGGCCCTTTGCCCTTACTATGTCAGTGGGGTGGAGCAATGGCAGCAGTAGGTCTTCTGACATAGTAAGGGCAAAGGTCCGCCAGCTGCCAGTCCTGAAAATGGCGCCGAGGGGCCTTCGCCCTTACTATGTCACATGGGCTACTGCCACCATTGGTGTCCCCGAGTGGCATAGTAAGGGAAAGGGCCGTCGGCGCCATGTTGATTGCTGGTAGCCGATGGCCGTAGTGCAGGAGATGTGTCCCGGACCGGTCCTGGCCCCCCGCTGGAGCCTCCCGGACATCTGTCAGGTTTTGTGTGTGTTGTGAGGGCCTGGGAAGTAAATAAATTTGGCATGTGTGTGGGGAGTGTGAGGAGGGTGGTTTTGTGTGTGTTGGGAGGCTGTGGGAAGTAAATCAATTTGGCATGTGTGTGATGGGGGCGTGAGGAGGGTGGTGGGTGTATTTTATCTGTAAAGGAAATAGTTATCTTCTGGCGAAAAAAGTGCGCGAATGTGTTAAAATGGAAGTGAAATGTGGACCTGGACTGGAAAATGATTAGTGTAGCATGTGTTAGTGTAAGGTGTAACAGATGGCGCTTACGTCCAGCAGATGTCGCTGTTTTCTGGAAAAACCTTTAAGCCTATTGTACCTGTCACAGGTGTGACATATCTGTAATGTAAGTACAGAAGAACCTTCCTGTATGCGACATGAAGGTTGTGTCCAAATTTGAAAGCAATCGGTTCAGTGGTTTCTGAGATTAGCGATTTTGTCCAAACTATTTAACATTTTTATTTATATAGATTAACAGTGGGGGAGGGGAGCGTGAATGTGCATGAGGTATTATGGCCGCTTGATTCCGTTGCTCCAACCTTCCCCATACAAAAAAAGTTAATTTAGAAGGGACAGTGAATGTACCATTGTTTGGAAACCAGTGGGACAGATATCCTAAATGTACTTCCTTTCAAAGGAGAGGATTTTCAGGCTGATTCTTCTGTCCTGCAGTCCTGAGATCAGCCCTGTTATAATGCTTCATTAAAATAAGGGCCAAATGTAGAAACAGAACCCTGTCCCGAGGTGACTTGATCAGCTGTGGTGCACAGGGGCTTACTGGTGCTGGTTTTCTGCTTGTGGCCACTTTGCCGATGTGGTGAAAGGAGCTGAGAGGCCTGTGTGGCCTTGCCCTGCAAGCTTGAGAGCATCAGAGTGCCTGAGAGATCAGCTATTAGAGCTATGTGGTGAGAGCCTGCAATTGTGGGATGGCATTGGTAAAGCTTAAAGTCTTTTGGGAGGAGTATTAAAACAAACAAGTAACTTAATAGTCATTGCCTGTGGCAAAATACCTCAGAATTGTTTTTGGTTTTTTTTAGTGAATGTATTCTATTGTCTAATGTGACTATTATTTAAACTACTACATAACTTCTATTGACTCCTGTGTTACATTTTGTAAATAACGAAGCTCCAGAAGGTATTACATTTGCTACTGCATTTAAAGAATTTGATCTGTTCTTGTATTAATGCTGCAAAAAGTGGGTCTTTTATCATCCAGAAGGATAAAAATTATGGCATAAAAACCTAGCTATGCAGCTGCTTTATAAAAAAACTAAAAGTGTTCCAAAAGCACACAGCATGGACAGGAAGGGGTCCTCAACAACTTAATATTCCTCTCAAGAACAGGACAAGGATCCTACTATAAAAAGTCCGGAGATGTATTTGCCTTCATATGAGAATTCCAACTTTTACAAACTGAAATTTCTGGGGACACTCTACAGAAGGATGTGAAAGATTTAAGAGTGGGTGGATCTTGTTGAGGTTCACATGGGAAAGCAGATTGATGTTAGCAACACATTCCCAAAAAAGGATCAAGACTCTGGAGCAAAAGGTTCAGTTGCTTGAAGATAAGCAAGAGGATTTTGAAAATAGACAGAGAAGAGTGAATATGAGAATTGTGGGGAGATATTGAACAGTAAGGGTCCCAATACAGAACCCCGAGGCACTCCACTGTTTACCTTTTTCCACTGTGAAAACAGATAATTTACTCCTACTCTCTGTTTCCTGTCTTTTAGCCAGCTTGCAATCCATAAAAGGACATCGCTTCCTATCCCATGACTTTTAGTTTTCTTAGAAGCCTCTCATGAGGGACTTTGTTGAACGCCTTCTGAAAATCCAAATACACCACATCTACCGGTTCACCTTTGTCCACATGTTTATTCACCCCTTCAAAAAATATATAAGAGATTTGTGAAGCAAGTCTTCCCTTGGGTAAATCCATGCTGGCTGTGTTCCATTAAACATGTCTATATAAATGTTTTGTTTTTCTTTCCAACAGAAAAGGTTCAATGTTTATGCATCATTAAAACCTGTCAGGTATCAGAAGGTCTGTATCATATGTCCCCTGCACCTCCTCGCTTCCAAAGATAACATATTCAGATCCTTCAGCCTCTCCTCATAGGTCTTCCGATATAGACCCCACACCATTTTGGTCACCCTTCTCTGAACCTCTTCCATCCTGTCTCTATCCTTTTTTGAGTTACGGACTTCAGAACTGAACACAGTATTCCAGGTGAGGCCTCACCAAAGACCTGTACAAGGCCATTATTACCTCCTTTTTCATACTGGTTATTCCTCTCTGTATGCAGCCCAGCATTCTTTTGGCTTTAGCTATTGCCTTGTCACATTGCTTCGCCATCTTCAGATCACCAGACCTCAAGCTCCCTCTCTTGATCCATGCATATCATATCACCCCCATCACATACAGTTCTTTAGGATTACCGCACCACAGGTGTATGGAGTGTAGGTGTAGCCTAGTGGTTAGAGCAGTGGGCTACAATCCAGGGAAAACTGGGCCCAAATCCAGCTGTTGCTCCTTGTGTCCTTGGACAAGTCAATTTACTCTCCATTGCCTTAAGTACAAAATTAGATTATAAGCCCTGTGGGGATAGGGAAGTACCTGAAAGTAGTACACTTTGAAGTGCCAAAAAGCAGAATATAAAAATCTAAAATGTATGAATCAGCATCTATTGGTATTGAATCCCAGGTGCCAAATCTTCAAGCTTTCTTAAATCTCTTTTCATTTTCTCTACTCCTTCAGGTGTGTCTACTCAGTTGCAGAGCTTAGTATCATCCGCAAATAGACAAACTTTACCTTCCATCTCTTTGGCAATGTTGCTCAGAAAGATATTGATCAGAACTGGTCCTAAAACCAATCCCTGTGTCACTCCACTTAACAAGGTTCTCAATTCACAGTAGGTTCCATTTACCAATGCACGCTGTCTCCTATCAGTCAACCAGTTTGTAATTCATGCCACCACTCTGGCACTCACTCCCAAGCTTCCTTGTTGACAGGACCTTCCCCTGGTGAATCCATGCTGCCTCGGTTTAGCAACTCACTGGATTATAGATAGTTCACTATCCTTTCCTTCAGCAGAGTCTCCATTAATTTTCCATCGAGGCAAAGCCAACCAGCCTGTAGTTTCCAGCTTCCACTCTGCTACCACTCTTGTGAAGTGGGACCACCACAACCCTCCTCCAATCTCACAGCTTTTCTCCAATCTCTCTCTTAGATATATCACTTTACTGGTATTAAGTTACTATTAGATGTTTTGATTATACTCTTGAATGAGCCATAGAGTGATTTCCTACCATTTAAGAATTGGGGCAAATAATTTATTAGTCACAGACAAGTAAAATGTTGCCTGTCACTGGAGGTCAATGTCCACTCCTTCTTTAGTTGGGTGGTTACATCTGTTTTGGCAGGTATATACAATGGAGCTCATTACCTATCAGTTATGGGGCTTATATCCTAATGTGCCCAAGTTATGGGAACCATTTCATTCCAAAATAACACCTCTATTACTAACAATGGTTGAAATGGGCTATGTAAGGTTAGGGTATTTGGGTATTCTATAATCGCTGGGTGTGGTTATAGTTATATTAAGGTACCTTTTGGAGTATCTGCTTTGTGATTTCCAAATTCCAGAACTCCTCTCTGTACTGGGGCTAAGACTGCAATTTATTCATTTTGTTCTTTCACTTGGTCAAATATATATTTTTCAGTTTTGTATTGATTGTATAGGTTTTACTGTTTTTCTTATGGAAATGTAAGCATTTTATTCAATAAAAAATTTCAAAACAAAATAATTAACAGAAAGCATATAGAAATTTAGGGAGCTTCTCCATAAACTACATTGACAGTATATTAGACATCTCTCATTGTTCAAGTCCAGAGAGTGCTAAATAATGATTGTTATAGAAGATTTAAAAGTACTGATTCCAGTACAGATCCCTGGGGCACTACACTACTGTATTCCACTGTGAGAAATGATTAACAGGGTCATTAAATTGTGTTAGGACCCTAACACATGATAAAAGCAGTCTAACACACAATAAATGCATGAGGTGTGTCGCATCATGTGCTAGCATGCAAATTTAATAATAAATATGCAAAAGCTAGCTTTTTATGTCAATGAGGAACTCCTACCGCATACAATATTGGATGCAGACCTGGCATGTCACTCAGTTGTGGAATGAGTTGGGGAAGGTGGTCAATTCAGGGAAAGATATTAGTGCAATGTTTAAAGCTTATTATCAAGCCTTATATACAAGGTATTAAAGAAGCAAAGTTATGGAAAGCTCCTGGCCCAGACAGGTTCTCCACGGAATTTTACAAACTTCTTTCATTCCAATAATTGCTTCTTCTGGGCAAAATGTTCAAGGACTTGGTTGACCTGGAACACTTTTCCTTAGCTCCCAATTGTGCCACAATCATAATATTACCAAAGGGGGGAGGGGGGGGTGGAGATTTGGCCTTACCTGCATCTTATCATACAATTTTCTTGTTGGACTTTAATATCAAGCTCTTGGTGAAAATATTGGCCAACCGTCTGGCTAACATATTACCTACTTTTATTGGGGATGAGCAAGCTGGGTTTGTGAAGGGTCGTTATCCTACCAATAATATGCGTCAGATAATTGCATCCCTGGAGAGCAGTAAATATGGATGGATTCCATCGTTAATGTTAAGCCTGGATGTGAAGAAGGCATTCATCTGCCTTGAGTGGGGCTTAATGTTTCAAGTACGGTACTGTCTTTTTTTGGAATACATGGTTATTTTGAGCAAGCTTTAGAACTATTATATAACAACCCACAATCATGTATCTCAACTCCCAATTTTCTCTCATGCTCAGAATAATTTCACTCCCTACACTGTAGTCCTCCCTTTTGTTTTTGCAGCCTAAAAACATAACTCTGTATTTTTTAATAGAAACATAGAATATATAATATTACCTTTTAAACTTAGAAGCATACCCTGGCTCTTGAGAGAATAGTTTATGTGAAGCTTATTGGGATTTTGAATTAAGATGGATTTCAGCCAGATTCAAGTTTATTTGTAAAGTCAGATTTTCCTCAGGTCTGCCAGGGTTGTAAAAATAACCAAGCTTGCCTGTGCCCTTGAGGATTGGATTTCCAATTGTAAGCTGTACTGCAGCTGTTGAAACAATTTTCAGAGCATCAGGCACATTTTAAGAGTGAAAATGAGTAACACTGCCATCTACTGACACAACAGAAAAATATATTGGTCTTGTTTCACCTGTGCAGGGCGCATATTAGCACATATTCATATTCTGCTGATTTGAAGCTGTCAAAAAAGGAAATATTTGGAAGATATTCAGAGTGTTCAAAGAAGTAAAAAAAAAAAAAAAAATGGGCCGCAGGGGAGGAGGAGCCATTAGAGATGGTCTATTTATGTCCTTCGCTCCTTTTATGCACCAATGTACTAAGGGGTAGATTTTTAAAAACGGCGCGTTCGCGTACTTTTGTTCGCGCTCCAGTCGCAAACAAAAGTACGCTGGATTTTAGTAGATAGGCGCGTAGCCGCGTGTATCTGCTAAAATCCAGGATCGGCGCGCGCAAGGCTACCGATTTTGTGCAGCCGGTGCGCGCCAAGCCGCGCAGCCTGCCTCCGTTCCCTCCGAAATTGGAGCGGCCTCGGAGGGAACTCGCTTTAGCCCTCTCCTCACCTTCCCCTCCCTTCCTCTATCTAACCCACCCCCCCCCAGCCCTATCTAAACCCCCCCCCTACCTTTGTCGGGGGATTTACGCCTCCCGGAGGGAGAAGTAAATCCCCGCGCGCCAGCGGGCCGCTAGCGCGCCGAGACGCAACCTGGGGGCAGTTCCGGAGGGCGCAGCCACGCCCCTGGACCGCCCCGGGCCGAAACTACACCCCCGGGCCCGCCCCCGAAACGCAGCGTCCCGCCCCCAAAACGGCGCGCCGATCGGCCCCGCCCCCGACACGCCCCCCTCGAAAAACCCCGGGACTTACGCGAGTCCCGGGGCTCTGCGCGCGCCGGCAGGCCTATGGAAAATAGGCGCGCCGGCGCGCAAGGCCCTGCTCGCGTAAATCTGGGCGGATTTACGTGAGCAGGGCTTTTAAAATCCGCCCCTAAGAGTTATTCAAGCACACACAGTGGCGTACCTAAAGTATTTGGCACCCAGGGCAGATACTTCCCTTGGCATCCCCCACCCTCAAAATATAATTTTAAAATTTCCTAAATATTGATAAAATATTTCAAAAAATACCCAATAATTACAACCAATAAGCCGTTTAAAAATCTCCAGCTCTCCATATGTCATCCTAAGATTGTCGTAGACTGGACACGCATGCACACACACAATATGCACCCTCTCTCTCTCTCTCACACCACACACACACAAATACATACATGCTTGGCGAGAGACAGAGGGAGCATGTGTGTGTGTAAGGAAACGTGTGTGTGTGTGAGACATACACACACACTTCCTCTGTGTCTCTCTCACCCACACACATGCTTCCTCTCTCTCACACACACACTAACACACTCCACACTTACACACATTCATATATGCAGGCAAAAACTGAACTGGAAACCACAACTAGCCAGATTCTTTTTACAGTGCAATAATGGAAAAGCAGAACTGTTGGGGCTCCTGGCCGCAGCAACCCGCGGCCGGTCCCCCCTACCTGCTCCGCAGACCTCCTGCCTGCCGGCACAGTGCGCTCCAACTCAGAGTCGGCCGCCGGCATGGCTCTCACGTTGCCCTGGACATCACCAATCCTCCTCCTGCAGACCTCTCCCTAGGCACATGCACGCAGCTCAGCCAGCCTCTTAAAGGGGCTGCGGCGGGAAACCTCAGCCTGGTCCCAACTGATGATGTCAGGTCTGAAGGGTATTTAAACCCTGTCTCCCCAGCTCTCTGCCTTGGCAACAGGTCCATCTCCTCGGAGTGCTAGTTGCTGATCCTGATCCCGGTGACTTCAGTTCCTGACTTCTGATCCTGATTCCTGTTCCGGTGGTTCCAGTTCCAGTGTTCCTGTCCGCTCCTGTGTTCCTGACTCTGTGCCTCTCCTCGTCCTCAGTTCCTGCGTTCCCTTCCTCGGCTTGATCTCCTGGTTCTGACTTCAACTTGCTTCCTTATTTCTGCTTGTCTGCTGCTCGTCTTGACCCCTGGCCTGGTGCCTCATCTCGCTTGTCTGCTGCCTGCCCCGAACCTTCGGATTGGATCTTCGTTTTGCACCTTCACAGCCAGCCACGACCCAGACTCCTGCCTTCGCCTCTGTCTGCCGCTGTACCAGTCTTCGTCGAGGCGACCTGCACCTAAGACCTGCCGGCCCCAGTACCAAGGGCTCAACCTGAGGGGAACGAGGGCTGGTATAGGTGAAGCTCCAGCTGGGTCGTCCTCACCTGCACTGCCTTCTGGTGACGAGGACCATTGGTAGGGTTCACAATTTCAACAGTTTGCCAAGGCCATGGACCTGGTGGACCTGTCCAGCCTTCAGGCCATTCCAGGCCTGGCTCAACATTTGCAGCAGCAACAGCAGTGCCTGGATGTCTTGGTGGCAACGGTCGAATGCCTTGCCAACCGTCTGGATTCCCCTTCCAAGCCTGGGGACTCTTCTCCATCTTCGGTGGTCTCACTGCAACCGTCCACACCATTGCATCTTCCAGCACCTCCTCGCTACTCTAGGGATCTGAAGCAGTGTCATGGGTTTCTGAACCACTGCTTCTTGAGGTTCTCTCTCTAGCCCACCCAACTCCCCAGTGACCAGGTCAAGAGAACATTAATCCTCTCATTGTTGGACAGCAAGGCCCTGGCCTGGGCTTCCCTGCTGTGGGAGTGTGGGCACACCCTACTCGGGGATCTTCCCTGTTTTGTCCAGATTTTTAGACAAGTATTTGATGAGCCAGGGCATCAGTCTACTGCGGCTTCCGAGCTTCTTCATCTCTGCCAGGGGTTCCGTACTCTGGCCGAGTATGCCGTGGAATTCCACACCCTGGCCTCTGAATTGGGCTCTCGCGAGGACAGCCTGTGGTGCATTTTCCTCGAGGGCCTGGCCTCCAGAATAAAAGATGGGTTGGCTGCTCGGGAGTTACCTGAGGATCTGGAGGCGTTCATTGACCTAACGGGCCGAATTTATTGATGTCTTCAGCAGCAGATGAAGGAGCTGAAGCCTGGGCGTCGGGTGGTTCCTTTGGCAGCCTCCTTCTTTTGACCCTTAATCACCCCAACAACCTCAGAGTCTATGCCTGCTCGCAACGAGGAGCCCATGCAACTCGGCCGAAGTCACCTGTCAACAGAGGAAAAGCAGCGATGTAGATCCCTTGGTCTTTGCCTTTATTGTGCCGGCAAGGGACACCTACTGGCTCAATGCCCTGAGTGTCCGGGAAACTCTTGAGCCTAGGCATCACAGGGGAGTTGACCCTAGGCTGCATCAACCCCGCTCCCCAATGTATTGTTTCCGTGACACTCCAGTACTCCGATGGGCCCTTTACAACTCTGGCCTTCATCGACTCCGGGGCCGGAGGGAACTTTATCCTAGCTGAACTAGTGAAACAGCCACAGCTTCCTGAGGTTCATCACACTCCTCCGCTAGTCTCTTCCATCCAGGGAGATCCTCTGCCAGGTCAAGTCACCTCTTGCACTGCTCCCATGATTCTCCATACCAGGGTGCTTCATGAGGAAGAGATCTCCTTTTTCATACTTGAAAAAGCTATCCACCCGGTGGTATTAGGACTCCCATGGCTGTAGAAACACTCTCCTCACATCAACTGGGAGCCCCTGCAAGTGGCTTCCTGGGGTCCCAACTGCTTCTCTTCCTATCTTCGGGAATTACCTCATCCTCAACTCCTGCTAGCTACCACCGCCTTGTCTTTGCTGGCTCAGAATGCGGACTATGCCAGTGTCTTTTCAAAGGAGAAGGCTGAGACTCTCCTGGAGCACCGCCCTTTTGACTGTGCGATTGATCTTCTGCCTGACACGATGCCACCACGTGGTCGGGTCTATCCCCTGTCGCTATCCAAAATCCAGGTGATGTCCCAATACATTCGTGAAAACCTAGAGAGAGGATTCATCCATCCTCCCACTTCCCCAGCTGGAGCAGGTTTCTTTTTCGTAGCCAAAAAGGACGGTTCATTAAGGCCATGCATTGACTATTGTGGGCCCAATGCAATCACTCGCCGGGACAGGTACTCGCTCCCACTCATCCCAGAGCTTTTGGACCACCTCCAAGGGGCTAAGATCTTCATGAAGCTGGATCTCTGCGGGGCCTACAACCTGGTCCACATTAAGCCCGTGGACAAATGGAAGACTGCCTTTAACACACGTGACGGCCATTACGAATACCTAATAATATCCTTTTGGCCTGTGTAACGCGCTGGCGCTTTTCCAAAATCTTATGAATGAGGTCTTCGGAGACATGCTTCATGCCAACGTGATTGTCTATCTAGACGATGTCCTAATCTACTCAAGAGATTTGATTTCCCATCGTTCGGAGGTCTGCCGTATTCTCCAGCATTTAAGAGAGCATCACCTGTATGCCAAGTCAGAAAAATGCCTCTTTGAGCGGGAGTCCCTGCCCTTCATGGGGTTCACAGTTTCCACATCAGGATTTCGTATGGACACAGAGAAACTGGCCAGCATTCGGGATTGGCCTCGACCCCTGGGACTTTGCTCACTACAATGTTTTTTGGGCTTCATTAACTTCTGCAGGAACTTCATCCCGCAATATTCCTACATTGTGGCACCTCTCACTGCCCTCACAAAGAAGGGCTTTGATGCCAGACACTGGCCTCCAGAGGCCATTCAGGCCTTCGAGGAGCTGAAGCAGGCTTTCCAGCGTGAACCCTGCCTCCGTCGCCCAGATCCGTCACGCCCATTAATTGTGGAGGTTGACGCTTCGGATATCGCAGTGGGAGCAGTTCTCAGCCAGTACTCCAGTCAAGGAGTCCTCTTACTGTGCTCATTCTTCTCCCGCAAATTCTCCTCAGCTGAGAGAAACTATGGAATCGGAGATAAAGAACTCCTAGCCATTACGATGGCATTCGAAGGTGGAGACAATGGTTGGAGGGGGAGCAACATCCCATCACAGTATACACCGACCTCAAAAACTTAGAATATCTTAGCAAGGCACAACGTTTGAACCCTCACCAGGCCCGCTGGTCCCTTTTCTTCAGTCAGTTTGACTTTGTGCTACGCTACCGACCAGCATCGAGGAACGCGAGGGCGGATGCCCCGTTCAGACTTCACGAGATGGAAGATGTACCCAATTCACCTCGGTATATCCTAGATCCTTGCCGCCACCAGCATGGTACCTCTGGGAAAAACGGTAGTCCCTCTCCGCCTTTGGTAGAAGGTTTTATCCTGGGGCCACAATTCTCTCACTGCTGGATACCCGGGCAAAGCCCATACTCTGGAACTCCTGTCTCGCTTCTATTTGTGGCCCCGGATGACCCAAGAAGTCCAGGCTTATGTCAACTCCTGCCCGACCTGTGCCCAACAGAAGCCGTTGCCAAGTCGCCCATGGGGGCTTCTGCAGCCTCTTCCAGTGCCTCAAGAACCTTGGACACACATCTCCACAGACTTTGTGGTGGACTTGCCTTCATCCAATGGGAACCAGGTGATCTGGGTTGTGGTCAATAGGTTCTCCAAAATGGCACACTTCATTCCTCTGCCCAAGTTGCCTTCAGTGCCCAAGTTAGCGCAACTCTTCATCCGACACATCTTCCACCTCCAAGGTCTTCCACAGCACATCATGTCTGACCGTGGTCCCCAGTTCACAGCAAAATACTGGCGGTCTGTATGCAAGAAATTTGGAGTACAACTAGATTTCACATCTGCTTTCCATCCTCAGGGAAATGGCCAAGCTGAATGGGTCAATCGGGGCCTGAAAACCTTCATCCACTCTTTCATTGGGAGCCATCAAGATGACTAGGCATCTTTGTTACCTTGGGCAGAATTCTCGCACAACATGCATGTGCACTCGGCCACAGGGACTTCTCCTTTCCAGGTAGTCTTTAGTAAGCAGCCAAGACTTCCACTGCCTCTGTCTCTGGCTGTGCCCTCCCCGGCGGCTCAACTCACGGCTCAGCAACTCCATGCCCTGTGGAATACCACCCAGGCCAACCTCCAAAGAGCAGCCAATGCTGCCAAGCAGACGACAGATAAACACCATTGTCTGGCTCCTCTGTTCAGACCTGGAGACCAGGTATGGCTAAGCACGCACCATATATGCCTTCGCGTGCCCTCCATGAAACTTGCCCCTAAATATATTGGACCGTTTTCCATCAGCGAGCGACTGGGACCAGGTTCTTATCACCTACGCCTGCCTGCCAGCTTAAAGATACACAACTCCTTCCATGTGTTCCAGTTAAAACCGTTAGTGCTCTCCACTTTCCACTCTACACCTCCCAAGACCCCAGAGATCTCCTCTGAAGAAGATCCAGTCTATCGAATTAGAGAGATTTTGGATTTAAGACGGAATCACAGGCATTGGGAGTACCTGATATCCTGGGAAGGATTTGGTCCAGAGGAAAATTCCTGAGAGCTGGCCTCAAACATCTTGGACAAGTCTTTGCTTCAGCATTTTCTTTGCTTCAGCATTTTCATCACACTCACCCCAACAAGCCTGGTCCTTCTGTGAGGGGGCATAAAGGAGGGGGGGTACTGTTGGGGCTCCTGGTCGCGGCAATCCGTGGCCAGTCTCCCCTACCTGCTCCAGTGCTCCGCAGACCTCTTGCCTTTTGGCACGCTCCGACTCAGAGTCGGCCACTGGCATGGCTCCCACGTGGCCCTGGACACCACCAATCCTCCTCCTGCAGGCCTCTTCCTAGGTGCACGCGCATGGCTCAGCCGGCCTCTTAAAGGCGTCACGGTGGGAAACCTCAGCCCGGCCCCGACCGATGACATCAGGCTTGAGGGGTATTTAAACTCTGTCTCAGTCCCCAGTTCTCCACATTGGCAACAGGTCCATTTCCTGTGGACGAGCGTGCGGCGAGCGTAACAGGAGGTGAAGTGACCAGGTATCACAGTCACACAAATCGTTTAAAAGAGCAAACTTACACCTAAAATATCTGCATGATGTCTTCATGAATACCTGACAGCTTAGAGCTCTAGTAAGCACATGGTACAGTAAGGCTCAGTGCAGCTTGGACAGGTCAGCAAGGCATGAATATGGTAACATTGTATAAGAGAGTTACAGTTTATAATGGGGAGAAGGATGCTGAAAACTTATTGAGGCAGACTTGTACATCTGTTGCTCTAGCTGCACTGTGACAAAAAAAGCTTTAGGTATCTCTGCAGTGGAAAAAAAATTAAAGGAACAGCAAAATACACTAGCTGATAAATGTGATATGTGAATGGCTGTATAAAATAATTTGTTTTATTTAATTTCAACAAAATGTAAGAAGTGGAATAGTTAAAATTAAATAATACAAAGCTGAAACATGATTTTTTTAGAGTTATTCTAGTGGGACTGAGAAAGGCTGAAAGAAACTCTAGCACTGAGAATTATCACATTTAGAATTCTCACATACCACAATGGAAAATGTTTGAAGCGCATGGATAGTGGAGTAATCTCCATGTAAATAAAGGAAGTTGAGTGAGCACTGAGAGCCTTGACTAATATAAAAACAATAAGTCAAATGAAGAAATATGTAAAAAAGTGTAAAGCACTGCCTATGGTAGTGAGTAAGCAAGTTTCTGTAAGGAAATAAGCTCAAAACCAGAATATCATAGACCCTGTTGTACCTCCTTATCTAAGGAAGAAAAGTAAAATAAAATGAAAAATTACTGTTCCCTTACTGGTTGATTTTAAAACCTCTACACATGCAAAGCCAGGAGATATGCATGTGACTTGAACTAGGGCGCCATGTCGATTTTAAAACCCTTGCAGAAACGCACATATCTCCCGCTACGTGCACAAATCACAAATATTCAAAAAGAGGCGGGGCATGGGCAGAGTCTGGGTGGGTCATGGGGGGGCCAAGTCTGTAAAATGAACATAAAAACATAAGAAGTTGCAATACTGGGTCAGACCGAGGGTCCTCAAGCCCAGCATCCTGTCTCCAACAGTGGCCAATCCAGGCTATAAGTACCTGGCAAGTACCCAAACACTAAGTAGATCTCATGCTTTTAATGCCAATAATAGCAGTGGCTATCCCCTAATTCAACTTGGTTAATAGCAGTTCATGGACTTTTCCTCCAAGAATTTATCCAAACCTTTTTTAAACCCAGCTACACTAACTGCACTAACCACATCCTCTGGCAACAACTTTCCAGAGCTTAATTGTGCGCTGAGTGAAAAAGAATTTGTTCCAATTAGTTTTAAATGTGCTACTTGCTAACTTCAGCATCATCACACTCTGCATTCCGCAGCCTCATCACACTCTCCACAATTCTGGAAAACAAAAGCTTCTCATGAGGCAGAAGGCACACATTGCTCTAGATCTGACAGTTTTTGACAATACGGCCTGGGCTATGACAAGCCCACAGGAGGGAAATCTCTTCCTTCTTTCCTTTCTGTTTCACCTTGAAATTTCATTTGGAAGAATCAAGCCCTTCCGTTCACAAAGCGGCATGGGGTGACCGCCTAAGTTGCTTGTGTTATGGTTTGTGGGTATGTGGACCCTTGGCCCGCAGTATGAGTTGTCACCACCTGTGGGGAGGAACCTCACAGGGCCACACGTCGGGAGGCAAGGTCAGGCACGGCAGGGAGCTCTGGGGGAGACTGTGGAGAGGTCCAGAGGAGCCAGGAGGAATTCTGCAGTGGACAAGCAGGCTGAAGAAAATACCTGGACTGAGACCCCCGAGGGGGAAGGCACCAGGCAGGCCGCAGAGTGGGAAGGCTTGAGACTGGCGTGCAGGAGGTATAGTGGAGAGACACCCCCGAGGGTGGAGCTGCGGAGCGGGGGAGGTGCAGCTGTAGTGATGTAGGCCAACCTGCGGAGCAAGGAAGCCCGAGACAGGTATCCGATGATGATGCATGTTGAAACCCGAGGAGCGGGGAGCACAGACAGTCTCAGTATGACAGAGAAGAACAGCCCCGAGGAGCGGGGAAGCGTTGGCAGTCGCAGTGTAGCACGAGAGCACTGCAGGTGGATGGAGGTGCTGGTGTTTAAGGTGCAGTACGATAAGCTTAGAGGTGCGCTTGGGGCAGGGGAAGAATGGGACTGAGGAGGAGAGAAGAAGAAAACGAGAGGAGGGGCTGGTGGGGGTTGACAGTATTTAAAGTCGGTGGCGTATGACACATCCCCTTTTGAAAGGCGGTGGTATCTGTGCACTATGGACTTCACTCCCCTGCTCTCAGGTGCTGGGCAGGTTCCTAGGTCTTTAGGATCTTTCCCTAAATGGCTGAGATCTGAGGTTTGAGCGCCCGGACATCATGTGAGCTGCTGAAAGTCAAGTGTTCGCTGAGCGCTAGAAGTGGAATTGGAACCTGATGTGGCAGCTGGGGCCATGCTGCAGGCTGACAAAGGCTTTCCTGCTCTCTTTCCAGATGAGTGTTATGCTCTGTACTTGAGTGGTTTCCCTAATCCTACATTTCTCTCTGACTTCAGGAATGCTGTGTAGTCCTCTTTCCAGGCTTGAAATGCTTGGAGACCCCTTCAGAAGTTATTATTGAGCAGCTTTCTGCTTACCTTAATTAAGCTTGTAAGAGCAGTATCTGTGCATGATTTCTTCTGGCAAACTGCAAAGATGTGCTTCCTCTTCATTAGGGAAGAGAGTCCCCTCACATTAAGAGAAAGACAGTTTAGTTTTGCAAGCATTCATCCTGTTTATTCTACCTTAAAGAATAGCACAGAAGAAGAAAAGAAAGCACCCACCAATGAAATCAGAGCATGATAGAAATCTCTGAAACTTTGCACATCCAAATGTAACTCTGTGACACTGCGCCTTATTGCCTCCAGTATACCACCAATCTACCATAGAAAAAGTATGCCTTTTTCTCCCAGCTAACAAAAACAGCAAAAACATTTGTGTAACCCACCTTTGACCTACCCCAGACCATTCCCCAATTCCTGAACAATCTCCTTAACCCCAATAACCCTTTACCCCTCAGTGGGGGAAGCCTTCAGGACCCGAGGGGAGGGGTTACCTCACCAAGCCAAACCTTATCATCACAACCCAACCACGAACGTCTTGCATAAAACCCCCTCCCAACTATCCCCAAATCTGCAATTTAACCTCCCACCCCACCCATCCCTCCCAATGTTAAGCACAAACCCCCTACGTGCTCTGTATCCAAAGATTATCAACAGGGAGGAGGAAAAATGTAAGAGAAAAAAAGGGAGTTGAAATCAAAACCCCACCCAAAATATTAAATTGTGAGACACTCTCTGGGGAACAAGGTGCCACTGAATAACCAGTAGCATATCCCCAGAGGCTGACCAACACCAAATGGAAAAGCCATCGTTTAAAAATGACCCAAAACGAGGTTCTGTGTTCTTAACTCCAGTTCTCAGAGTGTAATAAAGAAGCTGAGGAGTTCCATTAACATAAAAATAAAAACAAAAGGAATAGAGAAAAAGGAAAAGAAGAGTAGTCTGAGGCAGCAACTCAAATAAATCGTGATGCAAAAATTGTGGCCCACACTGACGAACCTCTACAGCAGAATTTTCTATGCAGCATATGGAATGAACCCAAGTGAAACAGAAACAAAAATAACTCAAAGTGCAAAACAGAAAGGATTTTCAAAACAGCACTCGGGAAATATTTATTTATTTATTGTTATTGATTTATATATTTATTTAGGCTTTTTATATTCTGTCGTTCCAGAATAAGATCACAACAGTTTTCAAAATCATTGTTCATATTGTTAACAATCACAATTCTGTGCCAGCATTCTAGGTCAAAACCACAGCAGATATATGTTCTTATTCATGTTCGTTATAAGAAAAATATGCACCCCTTTCCTGTCTATGCAGAGCAGACTTTGAAATCTACATAAAATAATAAAATAAAATAAAAAAATAAAATAAAAAACCATATAGATTTCAAAGCCCTTTCTGGAGAACAGGAAAGGGATGTATATTTTCCTTATAAAGATATTGGTTGGATACACCTCAGAGCCTTTTTTGCATTAAGATACTTATTCATGGTTGTACATATTCTTGATCAGCATGACAGTGGATTTTCAAAATTGGTATTACAGCAAATGCAGATTCTAATTCAACTACCTATACATTTTACATCAATCATTACTTATTGCTCACTTCACTACCGTTGTCTCTTGTATTGACAATGAGGTTTTTAGTATACTGGTGTTTTATGTTAAATCATAAGCTTCTCTAAAGAGCCATGTTTTCAGTTCATGTTTGAATTTACTATTTATTTATCAACTTTCTTATTGATACAAAGCACATATTCATTACTTTGCAACATAATATGAACTGAAAATGCCATTGAAGCTCTCTGTTTCAACGGCAGGGGGGAATGTGGAAAAGAGAATTTGCATGCAAACAACAACCAACAAGGACTGAACTTCACAATCTGGGTAAACAAATAAGCTTGGGGGTAGCTTGCTTTACTACCCTAAACCAAGTAAGCCTGATACATCACTTTGAATGCATATATGGTGTTGCTCTCTGCTTGAATGGCAGGGGGAAATGTGGAAAAGAGGATTTACATTCAGACAACATCCAACAAGGCATTGATCTGTGCAGTCTGGGTAAACAAGCATCGGTTCGTCGCCCTTCCAGGTGGTCTATGGGCACCAAACTTTGCCACCATTCCCGCTCCCCGTGGCATCCCCAGCAGCACAAGCAACTGTCCAAGAATTGCATCAATTGTGGCATAATACCCAACAGCTGCTCAAGCAAGCTGCCCAGAGATCGAAGAAGGCCTTTGATGTCCATTACCGCGCAGCACCCCAGTTCCAGCCTGGGGATAAGGTATGGCTCAGTATCAAATTTATTCAGCTCAAACTGCCTTCAGGCCGCTTTGCTCCTAGGAACATTGGCCCCTTTCCGGTGCTCCGCCATCTGGGTCCCATTACCTACCAACTCCAGCTGCCTTCCTCGCTCAAGATTCGCAATGCCTTTCACGTCAGAGATGACGTCAGGCAAGGCAGGTATATATACCCTGCTTTGCTACTTCCTCCTTGCCTTGGCAACAGGTCCCACTCTGCTCTGAGCTGCTGGTTGCTCTGCGTGTTCCTGATCCTGCTCCATGTGTTCCTGGTCCTGCTCCGTGTTCCTGGTCCTACTCCGTGATTCTGATCCTGCTCTGTGTCCTCCTGTTCCTGTTCCGGCTCCTCGTCCCCTCAGCTTGCTCTTCTGGTTCTCAACTCGGCTCATCCCTGGATTCTACGTTGTCTGACGCCTGCCGTGACCACTTGCCTGCTCACCATCTCTCCTGCTAGCTGCCGGCCCTGATCTCTGGTACGTCCAACCTTGCTTCTGCCTTCAAGATCGTCTTCGTTCGGAAACCCACTCCTAAGTCCTGCCAGCCCTGGCACCCAAGGGCTCAACCGCGAGAAACGAGGGCTGGTATACATGAAGGTCTCCACCACTTGTATCCGCCTCCCGATGATGAGGACCTATAGGAGCCCCTCTCATATAGGTGACACCAACCTCGTCTCGGTCCAGGGGTGCACCACTCCTCGCCACAGTTTGCCAAGGCCATGGACCTGGCGGATCTGTCTGGCTTACAGGCCATTTCCAGCCTAGCCCAGAGGTTACAGCAGCAGCAACACTGTTTGGACATGCTAGTGGCCACGGTTGAGCGCCTGGCCTCTCGTTTAGATGCACCATACTCCACTGTCATCAGTGCTCCGGTGGTGCCAACTTCTACCTCGACCGCAGTTTTTCACCTTCCAGCACCACCTCACTATGTCGGGGGGACCCCCCAGCAGTGTCAAGGTTTCCTAAACCACTGCTTTATGCAAATTTCTCTGCAATCTGCCCAGGTCGCCAGTGACACCATCAAGACCATGTTCATCCTCTCGCTTTTGGATGGCAAGGCCCTGGCCTGGGCTTCTCCCTTGTGGGAGCGGGGAGATCCAGTGCTACAAGATCTGCAGCGCTTTGTACGCGTCTTCAAGCAGGTCTTTGATGAACCAGGCCAACAAACTACTGCTGCTTCAGACCTACTCCACCTCCACCAGGGCTCCAGAACCTTGGCTGAATATGCGGTCGAGTTCCGCACCTTGGCTTCCAAACTAGGCTGGCGGGAGGATAGCCTTAGGAGCATTTTCCTTGAAGGATTATTGTCAAGGATCAAGGACGAACTGGCTGCCTGAGAACTCCCGGACGACTTGGAAGCCCTCATTGACCTCTTGGGTCAGACAGACAGACAGACGTCTCCAGCAGCGCCTCTGGGAGGTCAAGCCACCCTGCAGGCCTGTGGCCCTGGCACCATCCTTCTCTCGGCCCATGATACCCCAGCCTCCGGGGGAGCCCGCCCAGATTCACCTTGAAGAGCCCATGCAGCTTAGCCAAAGCCGCCTCTCGCCAGAGGAGAAGCAGCGGAGACGCACCTTGGGGCTCTACCTCTACTGTGCAGGAAAGGGGCACATGCTGGCGTAGTGCCCGGAGAGGCCAGGAAACACTCGAGCCTATGTGTCAATGGGGACATGATCCTGGGCTGTGCCAACTCTACTCCTCAATGCACGGTGCCCGTGACCTTTATCCTTTCCCGTGGCGCTTTCACCACCCCGGTGCTGATTGACTCCGGAGCCAGGGCAATTTCATCCTGACGGATTTGGTCGGGCAGCTAGCCCTGTCCAATTTACCCAGGACTCCACCACTAATAATCTCCTCCATCCATGGGGAACCATTGCCCGGTCGGATAGCCCAGGTCATCGCCCCGGTACGGCTGCGTACCGGCATCCTTCATGAAAAGGAGATCTCCTTTTTTGTCCTCAAGCAGGCGATACATCCGGTAGTTCTGAGACTGCCATTGTTACAATGGTACTCTCCCTACATCAACTGGAAGACCCTGCAGCTCGCCTCCTGGGGTCCTTGCTGCTACGCCACTTGTCTTCACAAGGTGCAGTGCCCTGGCCTTACCATGGTGACCACTCTGCTGGAATTACCTCCTCAGTACACACAGTACGTGGATGTGTTCTCCAAGGAGAGGGCAGAGATCCTTCCTGAACACCTCCCCTTCGACTGCGCCATAGACTTGCTCCCAGGAACCATGCCCCCCCCCCCCCCCCGGGGGCGAGTATACTCTTTGTCGCTTCCCAAGACCAGGGTCATGTCCAAATACATTCAGGAGAGCCTGAAAAGAGGCTTTATTTGGCCCTCCACCTCTCCAGCTGGGGACAGCTTCTTCATGGCCAAGAAGGATGGGTCACTCCAGCCCTGTGTAGACTACCGGGGTTTGAACGCCATCACTAGGAGGGACCGATATCCACTACCACTCATTCTGGAGCTGCTGGATCGGCTACAAGGGGCCAAAGTATTCACAAAGCTGGACCTTCAGGGGGGCGTACAACTTAATCCATATCAAACTAGATGATGAATGGAAGACCGCTTTCAATACCAGGGACGGCCAATATGAGTACTTAGTGATGCCCTTCTGCATCTGCCACGCCCTTGCAGTCTTCCACCACTTAATTTTATTTATTTATTTTATTTAAAATCTTTTCTATACCATCGTTAAGCGGGTGCCATCACAACGGTTTACAATAGGGCACAAAACTATATGTTGTATAAAGTGTCTGGAATTCTAACTCTTAAACAGGTGCCATTAAAATACTGTAACATAATTTCACAATAAATATTATTTGGTGGGTAATATAAGTAATGTCCAGTTTCCTCTTACTCAGCTATAAGATATAGTACTACTTAACTCTAGTTCTTTGTTGTTTAAAAATAAAAGGAAGAATTTAGAATATAAAAATGAGAAGCACACGCTTTAAGAATAAAGGTGTGTGTGTGGGAGTTTGACCGACCGCAACCAAAATTTCCCTGGGTTTTACTCTCAATTCTCTTTGTGGTATGCTTGCTTAAATAGCCATGTTTTTAAACTTTTTCTGAAGGTTTTGATGTTTCTTTGCAGTCTGATTTCTAAAGGCATATTGTTCCATATTGGGGGTCCTGCTAGGGATAGGGCCCTGTCCCTTACTTGTGTTAATCTGGCCGTCTTGACTGAGGAAATAGTTAGCAGTGCTTTGTTTGCTGATCTCAGATTTCTGTGGGGGGTATGTACATGGAGGGCTGTGTTCAGCCACTCTGCTTTTTCGTCGTGTATTAATTTATGAACGGTGCATAAAGTCTTGTATTGTATTCTTTGTTCAATGGGTAACCAGTGTAGTTCTATTAAGGTTTCGGTGATATGGTCTCTTTTACTTTTTCCAGTTAAAATTCTTGCCGCTGTGTTTTGTAGTATCTGTAGTGGTCTTATTGTGGTGTATGGTAGGCCCAGTAGGAGGGCATTACAGTAGTCAGTACTGGAAAAAATTAAGGCTTGTAAGACTGAGCGGAAGTTGGTGGGCATTAGTATGGTTTTAGTCTTCTCAGAGTCATAAGTTTGGCGTATCCTTCTCTTACTTTTTGAGATATATGTTGTGTTTCATACTTAGTTCTGAATCGATTATCACTCCCAGGTTTCGTACTTTCTCTGCTAGTTGTATTTTTTGGTTGTTGTTGAGTGTAATTGGGTTCTGAATGATAGCTATGTTTTTTCGTTCTAGGTGTAAGAATTCAGTTTTCTCTACTATATTCTAGCATCATAGTATACCTTGATGATGTCCTCATTTTCTCCAAGGACCTTCATTCCCATCAGCAGGAGGTCAGGCGAGTTCTCCAGCATTTACGGGCTCACAAGCTATATGCCAAGCTTGAAAAAATGCCTATTTGAGCGTGAATCTCTTCCCTTCCTGGGGTACATCATCTCCAGCACTGGGTTCCGAATGGACCCTAAGAAGATCCAATGCAGAAAAGGTATTATGTAAGGGTATCGGTGGGGAGATAGGCAGTCTTCATCACAAGCCTTATTCTGCCAGGAACCACTGTCATCCATTTATTCCTAGGATTCTGAATTCTGGATGTCCATCTTCTCTGTGAGAATGTGTCTGGATATTGAGGATGCTGTACAGTTGGGAAAATTGGGTATCATAAGGTCACATGTCTTGTTCTACCAGAGCCTACTGACACCTACCATTTATTCTTGCAGATACCAGCCTTTTTTTTCTTTTTTAATTAACAGTTACTTAATACAGATTAGCAATATCTATAGCTTGGAAAAACAGAGAGGGGCGGATTTTAAAAGGAGCGCGAATAGGCCTACTTTTGTTTGCGCTCCAGGCGCAAACAAAAGTACGCTGGATTTTAGTAGATACGCGCGGAGCCGCGCGTATCTACTAAAAAACCTGGATTGGCGCGCGCAAGGCTATCGATTTTGTATAGCCGGTGCGCGCCGAGCCGCGCAGCCTACCCCCGTTCCCTCCGAGGCCGCTCCGAAATCGGAGGGCCTCGGAGGGAATCCTCTAACACCCTCCCCTCACCTTCCCCTCCCTTCCTCTACCTAACCCACCTGCCCGGCCCTGTCTATACCCCCCCTTACCTTTGTTGGGGGATTTACGCCTCCCAGAGGGAGGCGTAAATCCCCGCACGCCAGCGGGCCTCCTGCGCGCCGGGCCGCGACCTGGGGGCGGGTACGGAGGGCGCGGCCACGCCCCCGGACCGCCCCGGGCCGTAGCCACGCCCCCGTACCCGCCCCCAAAACGCTGCCGACACGCCCCGAAAACGCTGCGACGACCGGGACCGCCCCCGACACGCCCCCCTCGGAGAACCCCGGGACTTACGCAAGTCCCGGGGCTCTGCGCGCGCCAGTAGGCCTATGTAAAATAGGCTTACCGGCGCGCAGGGCCCTGCTCGCCTAAATCCGCCCGGTTTTGGGCGGATTTAGGCGAGCAGGGCTCTGAAAATCCGCCCCAGAGATTTCAAATCATGCAACCCAGAAATGCAGAACAATAAATTTCAGCAAGAAAGCAATCTATATTATGGCTACCTTTAAATAAAAATTCTACTTATCTGGCTACAGGGAAAGATAGCAGTGAGTGTCTCTATTTGCAATGCACTTACTTTAAATCTGACAAAACTAGTTCTTGATGACCACCTGCAATGCACTATGAGTCACTAGACCCAGAGGATAATAATGTCTTTAATCCTAAGGTACCCATACTTTTTCCCAAAGCTCTAGGGGTCCGATGCAATATCAGGTGCTGAAGCTAAATGCACAATTGGACTTACTAGACATACGGCCAATGCATTATTGGGATTAACACGTGCAATACACATGTCTATACCGGCGCGTAGCTAATAGCTCTCATCACATGCAAATGTCATGTTGATGAGGCTATTAGCTAGTACCCCTAATATAAAAAAAATGTATGCATGACAGGCACATTTTAACCCTTATAAATTAACACCATCCCAGAGCTGGTGTTAAGTTTTGAGGCACCCCCAAGCCATGCTCAGAAAAGCAAAAAAATATAGCTTTTCTGTGATTCCTCCAACTTAATATCATTGTGATACTATGTAGGAGGAACCACAGAAAGTTGCAACATGAGAAAAAAATCTTGACAGTGGTCAGGTTAGGAAAAGGGAAGCGTCGATGGCTGCGCAGAGTTAGGAAAATGGACATTTGGAAAACCCAATGTCCGTTTTCTTTACCTGCACACAGCTACTTCTCCTGGGCGTTCGATGCCATGGATACGCTAGGGATGTGCAATTTATCCATTTTAGTATGCCAGCTCATTTCAGTATTACATCGAGTTCCCAAAGAGGGCATGTGCATGCATTCCAAAAACGTGCATCCAGGTGGGAAGCACGTCGCTTTTTGCATGCGAGATCTTGCATTGGTCCCATGATTAGATAGCCTCAGGGAAAAAAACAGAGCTCAATATTCATTTGGATAGATAACTCAAATGACATGTTTGGGCTATTTAGGGTGGATCCAAAATGGCAGTTTTGGAATATGTTTAGCCACATATCTAGCTAAATTATAGCAGGCATATTCACACATAGTTTCTGTAAGGGATGTGCATTCATTTAAAATGAATGTGCAAAATGTGACAAATAAAGCCAATTTGTTTCATTCATTTTAAATGAATGCATCAGGCCTAGGCATGAAGCTGGGGACTTTACCAGAGTATAGGCCGCGGCCCAAAGCAGGGGCTCTGGCCTAGGCCTAAGTGTGATGCTAGGGTCTTATCCTAGACCCTAGCCAAGCCCCCCTTGAACAAACTTATGTGATCCATCGGGTATCCGCGGAAGCAGCCAGGCTGGGTCTCAATGCCTGGGCCTGGGCCTAGGCCAGAGCTCAGGCCTGATGCTACTTGCTGAGGGTCCCAATACTGAGGCCTCAACCCGAACCTACACCTGAGGCTGGTACCTGACATATGGGCTTCGGCTTAGGCTGGAGCTCAGGCTCTGGACCGAAGCCGCAGCCCAACCCAGAGTCCAGGTCACAACACTAGAGAATTGGAGCCCAGGCCTCAGAGAATCCAATGTCCTTTTTTTTCTTCCTCAACTGGTGCCATCCACTGGGGTCATGCCACAGTTAATTAATGTTGGACGCTCTGAGGCCTGGGCTCTAGGCCTGGACCTGACGCTAGGTCAAGGCCAGGGGCATCGGGACCTGGCTTCCAGCAGATCTTGGCATTGGGCCTTTGTCCAGTTCGAGGCTCCAGTATCGGGACCAGGCCTTCAGGCTGGGCTGCAGCATCAGGCCTAGGCCTGTGCTCCAGCTTAGGCCAAGGTTTTGGCCTTGTGTAGGCCAAGGCTGAGATTACAGCAACCTGCTGCAGCCTCAACCGAGGCAAGGCCAAGGATTTGGCCTGGGCCTAGGCCTCACCGGTGGATCCCACCTGAACCATGTAAGTGGAGGCTGGGAGGGGATCCTGGCCCCAGCATTTTTATGGGTATGTGAAGCATAAGAAATTGCTATACTGGGTCAGACCAAGGGTCCATCAAGCCCAGCATCCTGTTTCCAAGTGGCCATTCCAGGCTACAAGTACCTGGCAAGTACCCAAAAACTAAGTCTATTCCATGCTACTGATGCTAGTAATAGCAGTGGCTATTTTCTAAGTCAACATGATTAACAGCAGGTAAATGACTTCTCCTCCAAGAAATTATCCAAACCTTTTTTAAATCCAGCTACACTAATTGCACTAACCACATCCACTGGCAACAAATTCCAGAGTTTAATTGTGTGTTGAGTGAAAAAGATTTTTCTCTGATTAGTTTTAAATGTGCCTCATGCTAACTTCATGGAGTGTCCCCTAGTCCTTCTATTATCCGAAATAGTAAATAACCGATTCACATTTACCTGTTCAAGACCTCTTGTGATTTTAAAGACCTCTATCATATCCCCCCTCAGCCGTCTCTTCTCCAAACTGAAAAGTCCTAACCTCTTTAGTCTTTCCTCATAGGGGAGCTGTTCCATCCCCTTTATCATTTTGGTCGCCCTACTGTGTACCTTCTCCATCGCAACTATATCTTTTTTGAGTTGCAGAGACCAGAATTGAACACAGAATTCAAGGTGCGGTCTCACCATGGAGCAATACAGAGGCATTATGACATTTTCCGTTGTATTCACTATTCCCTTTCTAATAATTCCCAACATTCTGTTTGCTTTTTTGACTGCCGCAGCACACTGAACTGACGATTTCAATGAGTTATCCACTATGACACCTAGATCTCTTTCTTGGGTTGTAGCACCTAATATGGAACCCAACATTGTGTAACTATAGCAAGGGTTATTTCTCCCTATATGCATCACCTTGCACTTATCCACATTAAATTTCATCTGCCATTTGGATGCCCAATTTTCCAGTCTCACAAGGTCTTCCTGCAATTTATCACAATCTGCTTTTGATTTAACTACTCTGAACAATTTTGTGTCATCTGCAAATCTGATTACCTCACTTGTTGTATTTCTTTCCAGATCATTTATAAATATATTGAAAAGTAAGGGTCCCAATACAGATCCCTGAGGCACTCCACTGCCCACTCCCTTCCACTGAGAAAATTGTCCATTTAATCCTACTCTCTGTTTCCTGTCTTTTAGCCAGTTTGTAATCCATGAAAGGATATGACCACCTATCCCATGGGATGCCCCATTTTTTGTTTTTTTGGCCATTTTTAAGGGTTTTTGTTTTGTTTTTTTTTACGTTTGATTCATTTTTTTCACACCAGACAAATAAAACATTCCACAAACCAACATTTGTGGGAAAAACACCCTCCCCCACCCCAATTTTTTTCCATGCACATCCCTAGTTCCTGTGGCAATGAACGAGTGCTGGAAGAGACACTATGCTTAGAAATATACAGATGTCTGTCAAGGCCATAGCAGCTTCATCAGGTTTGTGCCCAGCTGTCAGCTAATTTCAGCTCTGCAGGCATTCCAGACAATGTTCTGTTTATTGAGCATTCGCAGTTTTAATCTCAATAGAATTCTGCAGGGTCCATCTTGTGTTGCTGTCTGCTGTGTCTCCCTTTTGTTTGGTTCAGTTATCAACAGGGTCGGTGGAAGCACTAGGCAAGCTAGGCGGGGGCCTAGGGCGTCAGCTTCCCAGAGGGCGGCAGCAAAAGCCACAGAGATGCGGGAAAAAGCAAGGAGCGCCGCTGCCGTAGAGCTGCCGGCAGTCCCAAGATATTTAATAAGCGCGACAAACCCGTCTGAACTCCAATCCCAAGTCCCGATCTGTTTCAGCCAGCCTTCAATCAGTGCGCAGACGCAGCAAGAAGATCGTGCTATCTGCTGCTTGCGCACTCGACTAGAGAAGGAGCAGAGCAGTGCAGCAGGGCACTGCCTGCGAAGAAGAGGCCACCCCTCGGACCTGTCCCACCTCACCGTCCACACCCTAGCACCGCCAGGGTAATTTTTTCTCTCTAAAATAAAACATTATTTAAAAAAAATGTCAATGTTTCCTCTGCTGGGAGGGGAGGGAGGGTGGAAATCTCAGAGGCCATTAGACCGGGGGGGGGGGGGGGGGGGGAGGAGGAATAGCCCTGAGGGGAGAAAGAGGAGAAGGAGTAGCCCTGAGGAAAGAAAGAGAACAGGAACTCTGATAAGGCCTGGAGGGAGAAAGAGATGGTTGGAGAAGACAATAGGGAAAGATTGAGGGAGTAACTGAGACTGAGCATGGAAATTTGGAGATGCATCTGAACGAGAGAGCAGGTATTGGGGTATTGAGTGGGAGAGCATGTTTGCCAGAGAGAGATGGAGCCTATGTGAGGGGGGAGGGGTATGTGCAATAGAGAAAGGGAGTCTATGTGAGGGTGTATGTGTGTGTGCAAGAGAAAGGGAGCCTGTTTGAGGGTGTGTGTGTATGTGTCTGTGTTTTGACCCACCATTTTCTGTTTAGTGATAGCAAAATGTCGGCTTTGGGAATGTGCATCTTTTATGTTTGTATTTTTCACTCCTAGAATAACATAAAATTCTGCACACGTTACCAAGCCAGTTTCTTCCCACAACCATCGACATCCCCCTCCCTTCCAGTCTATGCTATTGCCCATCCACAGTTGCAAATTCTGTGCAGAATTTTAGAATTCTGTGTAAAAGGGGAATTTTGCATTGCACAGTTGTGCAGAATTCTCTCAGGAGTGAAATATATTAGTTTCTACAGTACTGCACTACATGCAGAGTCTGGCTACTTGTGGTTTCTATTTCAGTTTTTGATTTCTAATTTGCGGTCACTTATTTTGCATTTGGTAAGGGTCTGTGTCTGTGTTATGCATGACCAAGGTGAAGTATTCTGCTATTATTTTCTTTGTAGGGATCTAGAGCAATCTAACTTGTTCTGTTTTCCAGTAGAAGGTGTATTGATGTATCTAGCGCCTATTGTAATATTTTTCATAGATAGGATTTTTGCTGTTTGAGCCCTGGGAGTTAGTGCTGTTATGGTATGGCAGTGTTTGGAGTATCTATTTTACACGGCTTTAAGTGTTTGGTCAGTGCATTTAAATGTAATATGCATATCATAGTAAAAAATATCTAGAAACACATGCAGTTGGTACAAATTTTGATTTTTCAGTTAACGTGACGTGACATGACATTATGGCAGAAAGAAAAAAATTGTCAGGGACACAATATCACAAACAGAAGGCTGAAAGGGAAAAAGAAGAGGCAAAACAAGAAGATTCCTTGCTGAAATATTTTCATCCACAGCATCAAGAAGAAGGTAGTTCAAGGGATCTGTCTGAGACTGAAGCAGAGATGACTCTTTTGCTTACAGTTTCACTATCTGAAGTAGAATTTGAAGAACCTAAAAATATAGAAGACGAACCAAGTGAGGTCCAAAAGGATCAAGATTTGAAAGGATGTGAAGAATATGCCATGAAGTTGAACTATGGTGATCCTGCTACTTGGGTCAATTTACTATCCGAAAGCGATGATCGTGTGTGACAAATTTTAGTGTAATGTGGACCAGAACAAGTTCTGCAATTTGATTTCCCTAAAGATAATAATCAAAGAAAATTCTCAATAGTTCATTACAAAAGGAGACTTGGCAATGGAGACGAAATTCCCAGTGGCTACAGTACTCTGTGTCAGAGGACTCTGTGTTTTGCTTTTGTTGCATGCTATTTACCATTAACACTGGTGCATCATCTCTTGCTAGGAAAGGTTCCAAAGATTGGAAGAACATATCTGCAATTCTAGCTTTGCACGAGAGAAGTGGTGAACACTTGGGGAACTTTCAGAAGTGGAAGGAACTTGAATTGCGATTGAAAAACATGAAAACAATTGATGAAAAAAATGTGCGTCTCATTAAACAACAAGAAAAGTATTGGCAGCAAATCTTGGAACAACTGCTTTGGTGAGAGTTCTTGGTATGTAAAATCTGGCCTTCTGGGGAACAAATGAGAGATTGCCCACATCTAGTAATGGAAACTTTCTGAAATTTTTAGAATATCTAGCTTTGTTTGATCCACTTAAGGATGAACATCTTCGTAAGATAAGAAACACCGAGACACATGTCCACTACCTTGGCAAAGATATACAAAATTAACTGATTCACCTTTTATCCAATGCTATCAAAGAAGAAATCCTAAAATCTGCTCATGCTGCCAAGTACTTTTCAATCATTTTAGATTGTACACCAGATGTAGGCCATGTTGAACAAATGACCATGATCCTTCGCTTTGTGGACATTGATTCAAACCCTGATAATTCTCAACCTATAAATATAAAGGAACATTTCTTGGGATTTGTGGCACTCCAGGAGACCACTGGTGCTGTAATGGCAGACACTGTCCTTCACCAGTTAGAAGATATGTCATTGCCCATTGAAAACTTATGTGGTCAAGGCTATGATAATGGAAGCAATATGAAAGGGAAAGAAAATGGTGAGCAATGAAGAATTTTGGACATTAATCCACGGGCTTTGTTTGTTCCTTGCAGTGCACATTCTTTGAATTTGGTTGTTAGTGATGCTGCTAAATGTTGCTTGGAAGCACTGGCTTTTGTTAACCTAGTACAACATGTTTATGTGTATTTCTCTGCTTCAACACGTCGTTGGGAAGTTCTAATGCGCCATGTGCCTGCTCTTACAGTGAAACCATTGAGTGAAACAAGATGGGAAAGTCGAATTCATGCACTGAAACCTCTTCGCTATCAACTGGTGATATCTATGATGCACTAACTAAAATTGCTGTCAACACTACCCTAACAAGATCATCTGGCAATACCTCGCGGGTAGAGGCGCAAGCTCTTGCAAAAGTATTTTGTGCTTCAAGTTTGTGGTTTCTCTTATTGTGTGGCATAACATTCTTTTTTAGATCAATATGACTAGCAAACAACTTCAAATGAAGGAATTTGACATACACAATGCCACTGAGCAATTGAGTGGAACCAAGAAATGTCTTTTAGACTGCAGGAGTGATGAAGGGTTTGCGAAAATACTGGTAGATGCACGTGAACTTGCTGAGGAGTTGGCGATACCAGTTTGCTTTGAACCAGATCCAGTCTGGATTAGGAAAAAAAAAGAAGCAGTTCACATATGAAGCCGATAATAACCCTTTACAGAGTACTGAGGAAAACTTCAAAGTTAACTTTTATTTTGCAGTCCTTGATACAGCAATACAATCAGTTGAGGAAAGATTCACACAGATGCATGGAATTAGTTCTGGGTTTGGCTTCCTCTACAATATTCACAGTTTGCAGATTGGTACATCAAAAGAAATTCTGGAACTGTGCTTGAAATTGGAGTAAGCTTTACAACATGGGGATTCCAAAAATATTGCTGCTTCTGATATGTGCAGTGAATTGCAAGCCATCGCAAGACGAATTCAGAAGAGCTCATCACCGCAAGATGTATTGAACTTTATATGCAAACATAAACTGACAGATAATTTCTCTAACAAATTTCTTGCCCTCCTCATCCTCTTAACCCTTCCTGTTTCTGTGGCCAGTGGTGAGTGAAGCTTTTCCAAGTTAAAGTTGATTAAAACATATATTCATTCCTCAATGATGCAAGAAAGACTTCTTGGGCTGGCCACCTTGTCAATAGAAAATTAAATTGCACAAAACCTTGACTTGAAGAAATTTATTTCTACATTTGCTAAACTGAAAGTAAGGAAAGTAAAATTCTAAAGTGCAGTCTTTCTAATACAGATCCTGTATAAAGTGTAGCACAAATTGTTTACATTTGGATTGAATATGCTATATTTTTTGTCCTGTTCACTGTTACTGTAAATTGTTCTGTTGTGTTTGAGCAACAAGTATAGCCTTGGTTTATGTTTATTTATTTTATTTATTTTGATTTATTTATAAGATTTTCTATACCGTCAATAAGGCGAATCATCTCAATGGTTTACATGGCATAAAATTCAATCGGAGTTTCATAAAACAATTGACCAAATACACAATAAAACATTAAATACATTTAAAACAAAATATAAAAATTCTAGAAAGCATAAAAAAACTAAAATCATAAAAATCATATAGAATGTACCACTCTATTTTGTTGAATATCTACAGTATTCTGCCTGAAGCTAGACTGGTTACGTTATTGTACATTATCATTTGCCTTTTCATGTCAAATACATTTTCTGTTATAAATACACTTTGTTATTCATATTAATGCACAATGTAAGTTAATTGTGTGTGTGGAGGCGGGGGGGGGGGGAGGGGGGCATGGCATGGCTGAAGTTTCGCCTAGGGCGCCTAATACCTGTTATGACTTCTAGGTATGTGGGCCCTGGGCCGAGGTGAGAGATGGTACCACCCACAGGGAGGAGCCCTGTGAGCCTCACCGTCGGGAGGCGCGGTCTCAGCGGACATCAGACACAGCTGTGGAATAGAGTCTTTATTAGAGAGGTAGAAAGGCACGGCCCGCAGAGCAGGGGGTGCAGAAGAAAGTAACAAGGTCTGTGCAGAGGAGTATACCCAGAGGGAATACCTCAGACATGGAGATCCAGTAATGGTCCTCAGAGCGGGTTACACTGAAGAAGTTACTCTGTAGGGATGATGCGGTAGTGGCCTGCAGCACAGGGTACACCAAGGGATTCCTCACTCCGAGATAGTATGGTAGTGGACCTAGATACGGGGTACACCGATGAGAGTCCTGTAGCGATGATGCAGTAGTGGCCTGCAGCGCAGGGTACACCGAAGTGGTTCCTCACTTAGGGATGGCATGGTAGTGGCCCAAGGCACAGGATACACCAGAAAGGATCCCACAATAAAGCTGGTACAGTAGAGGTCCGTGGAGTTAAGGTACTCACAGAGTGGTAGTTCCAGGAGAGGTCCCGGGGAACAGGAACAGACAGTAGTCCAAGGCAGAAGGCCCTCCGAGGTGCGGATAGCCAGAGACGAGGAAGGGCCACCGAGAAGTGGGTACTCAGAGCGTCTCACGCTGAAGTGCAGGAACTGGAACAGGAAGTCTGTAAGATTGAAGCGGATTTAGCAACGAGGAAACTCCTTGCTAACTCGTCAATAGTCAGGGCCAGCCAGCTTAAGTATTGCAGAGCGAAGACGTCATCCGGAGGGGACGTCCACGAGGTTCCCACCATGATGAGCTTAAGATTGGCTCGTGTGCGTGCATGCACCTAAGTGATCTCAAAGGCAAGGTGGCGGTCGGCAGTGCCCACGCTGTCCCGAGAATGCCAGGAGGGTTGGCGGTAGCTGGCGGAGGCCGCCACTTTCCCCAATGGTGTCAAAGCAGTAAAGAAAGGTGAGCATTTTTGGTCGCAGCTGTCTGCGACCAACGGGCGTAATAATACCCTTGCACCGACCCTGGTTATCACACAGCTTCTTTCAGAGTGACCTGGGCTAGAACCTACAGCTTTAAAACTCCCATGAATTCTTAATAGCGCATTCACTATTGTTCCCCAATATTGTGCAGTGCATATACGTAATCATGTCTTGCACTAGTCTTCACGGGGGCAATTTTCAGTCTGTGCAACTGTAAAGTCCATGAGCAGCTTTTAACCACATACCTTATAGCTAATTCTCAAAGGGAAATTATGCAGTTGGTTTCCCTTGGAAAACTGCCCACAAAAGATGCATAGATCAAAATTACCCAACTGCTTTCTGTGTGTAACTCCAGCTTGGGGCACACAAAATAAAAGAGGCCTAATGCTTGTTTTTTTTGTGCTCCTGGCACCAGCTCTGTGGGTTCCACAATACACTGGTTGGGCAGATGTTGGAATGGACCTATCTCAGAGGCTTAAGGGCAACATTTCCTATTGCTGGACCAGGAAAATTATTAACCAGAGTTATTGTATATACCCATATCTCTCCCATTCTACAATCCCTCCATTGGCTCCCTATTCTCTGGCGTCTGAAGTATAAAATTGCTTGTATGATTCATTCATACTGTCCATCTCAGAGAATTTATGGCTATGTTCCTTACTTCACATTTACCAACCTTTGCATAGTTTAAGGTCTGCAAACAAAGGTTTTCTTGAAACTCAATCAATAAAGCTTGGCCATCTCGTTGAGACTAAGGACCATCTTTTTCTGTGACAAACTTGTTACGGTGGAATTTAGGCTTGAAACTGACTGTTGACAAGGCTAAATTTAAGGAACTTTTTAGCAGTAACTGAAAGCTCCTTTAAATGGAAAACTCGTTCTTGAGACAGTAACCAGTGTCGTGGCAGTGCTGCATTTAAAATTTCCTGATTGTTCCCTGAGCCTTGTTGCTCATTTCTGGTTTTCTTCATGTGTAATATTTTTATGTATGTACACTCTGTAACCCACCTAGAAATTTGAAGAGGCAGGATATAAATCTTTTTAAATAAATACACTCACCCTTTTCTTCTCTATGATCTATCACATTGCCCCCAGGCAAAAAAATCTTTAATCTTCTCATTTACACCACTCATTAGCAAACTCAAAACCTCAAATCCACAACCCTGGTATGTCTCAATCAGATTCTTATATAATGATTTATACTTCTGTGGAGAGACCCCCAAACTTGGGCTCACTTTGCTCTTCTAGTTGCACAAGATATTTTGGGTGGGGGAGACCCTGTGATTTTCATGGGATGCTGTTACTCTAAGACTGGTTTACTAGTTGAAGGTGTAGTTCCACTGAATGGCCACAGGATGGCATTTATTCTGAGCTGATTTACGATGTTTTTAATTTAGTGAATACGGGTGGTGTCTTGGTCCCCTTGCATGTCTGGGCTTAAGCGATTGGTGGAAAGTGGTCTAGCAAGAGGTAGATCACCCCAGTATGGAGTGGGGCCCTGTAGGGGCTCTTCCCCTTATGAGAGGAGGTCTGAGGCCAAGGAGAGGAAAAAGGAGCTAAGAGTGGATAAGAAGCACTTTTTCCTCTTGAGGAAAGACACCTAGAGGATGGAGAGAGGAGGCTATTCTACGATAAGGAGTGCTCCACGAAGAGCTCAGGGTGTGAAGGATATCAGGAAGACCTGCACGATAAGCGCTGAAAGGTTGCATGAAGAAGGGAGTTCTGAGTACATTCTAAGGAGTGGAACTTAATTTTCCTACAGGTGGTTTGGAGACTGGTGTTTAAAATAAAGAGAAATCCAGGGATGTTATACTTGTCTCTGTGGGTTGGGGTGGGTATATGTATTTATTTAATTATCAAAACTTTTTATATACCGCTTATAATACAAAAACATACTAAGAGAAATGTACTGTGGGGAATGAAGTCTGTATATTACTGGGAAATACTTGGAATAACGATGAGGAGGTCCAGTTTATGTTTAAGTAAAGGCTGAATGACTGGTACACTAATTCTGTGGTGAATTTTATATGCATAATTTTGGAAAGGTTTATTCTGACTGTTTGTCTTCCGTGAACTCTAAGTATTCAGTATTTATGTGCCTACTCAAATTCTACTCCTGTATGTAGTGGTGGGATTAAAACTAGAAATAAAGTTCCTTCCTTTATTAAAAAGTGGTCTCGTGATTTACCTTTGGCAATTGAGCCGGAGACTTGGTCAAATATTCAAATATTCATGATTCTTATCATGAAACTCGGTATAATAAAAATAATAAATAAATAAATAAATAAATAAATATTTATCACCAAATTAGTAAAGCTTCGGTTTCTTCGAACATTGTTGAGAATGGATATAAGATTCTCTACAGATGGTCCTTTACACCTGCTAGATTATGTAAACTGACAACTGGTAGTACTGGATTATGCTGGAGGGGGTGCGGGGAGACAGGGTCCTTCCTACATATGTGGTGGTCAGGGAAATGTGTTGTGGCACTGTGGACTCAACTGCAAGAACTAGTTTCAGTTATTCTAAATACAAACATTGAATTTTCAGTGGACTTTGCTTTACTACACAATATAGAGGGCCACGACACGATGGTAAGACATCCGTTTTGCCTACAAGCATGCATAGCCCTGTGAATGGAGATCGCCAGCTCATGGAAAACGTCTCAAGGCCCACAGTTTTCGCCTGTCTTGCGACGATTGGATAATGTATGCACAATGTATAAACTTACAGCGAACACACAGCACAACCTTCAACCATTTCATCATACATGGGATGCCTGCTTAAAATGGCGAGCTTCAGGAGATGGCTAAGACTACGTGTTAGAGTGAGTGAACCTGAGACTTTGTGGAATTTAAGACATTTACCGGATAATCCTCTAGGATTGGTCTGCGAGGGTGGGATTGGTACTGGGTATAAACATGTAATCAATGGTGATATTTCTTCTGTATTTTTGACTTTACTGTAATGTTGTATTACTCACCAATAAAAATGTTAAAAAAAAACAAACTAGAAATAAAGTTAAGAGTTGTGTTTACCTAAAAGTGGTGTGACTCCGCTTACTGCTTTATTGTGACCGGCACTACAGGATAGGTTAAGGGCCAGAGTTCCTGGAGGGAAGGATGGCAATGGGTTCTCCCTGACCAGGCAGGAGATTTGTCAGCTACCCCTGCTGTCTCCATCCAGATCCACTTCACCATCTGCATGTCCCATAAAGCTGGGGAAGCCAGAACCAGCTCTCAATAGGGAAAATTCGCCCATCATTTTCTGTGCCCTAAATTGGGGTTACACTTCAAAACGATAAAAATGTTATTTTTCTGGGTTACCGGCAATCAATTATCAATCAAAACCACAAAAGGATGACTCATAGGCTTCCATAGCAGAGGCAACAGCAGCAACAAAATACAACACACGTTTTTACCCTTCTTCTTCCTTTAGCGTTTTATCAAGAATCATATCTTTTCCCTTGACTCCTTTTGTGCATTACTCATTCTTCCTGCAAGATCTCATTGGGACTCACATCAAATCATGGAATTCTTTACAGAAAGCAATTTGCAGAGAAGGCCAAGGGATCTTCCATAAAGTAGTTAAGGATCCATGTCTCCTCCTTGGCACCCATGGTAACAGAGAGCCCTGCTGGACTGGTAGAAGCAGCAAGCCCAGAGGGATTCCCTCCATTCACTTCAAGACTTTCCCTCTGAAGCCCCTTCAGAAAGAAGACGAATCACTCCCACTCGGAATTCTGGCATATATTTATACGGGCACACTCCATACACTTACTTAAAGAGCCAGGCAAGCCGTGCCATCCTCTTCTATATTACCATAATCCCAGAGGAAGAGGCTAAATGAGAAATATTTCAACCAAGTTCAAAGGACAGGTAACTAATGGCACAGGACCAACATGTAAGACCTGGGCCACATATGTAAGCAAAGGTTCCATGCAAAACATTCCTTGCAAGTTGTTTTGCTAACCTCCCCTCTCTCCGCCCCAGGAATGCTTCCCCCTCTATACAACTAAAATTATTTGCACGGTGGAAGCCCATGTGTACTTTTGGTTTAGCCAGAGGGGGAGGTGGGAAATTTCAGACAGACTTATTGAAAATTGCCCTCTATGTGTTGTTCTTACACAGTCTACTATATATATATATAACATTCCGTTCATGGTTTGTAATTACTTTTTGTTTGATAGCTAGACTACAAACTGAAATCAAAAAGGCTATGGATATTCTGTTTCTGATTTTTAATGTAGCCTCTTCTTTAGATAACCCTCCCTTCCCCCATGGGATGCAACTGCAGGCTTTTGTTATCCACTTTTCAAATGGAGACCTACAAAACCATGCTGCCCATCATTTAACCAGAGTTTAAACTCAGTATGTTGCATGCTAGCAGCATGTGCTATTTGCCTTAAAGGTGTAAATTACTACAACAGAAAATGCCAGTATCATTCTCCTAGCATGTCTGAGATTTTAGTACAGGCCAAGTAAGTATCAGTCAGGCATGTTTTATTTCTTTTATCCTACCTTGTAAGGTCTCTCTCCTTTCTGCTTCATATCCAGTTCTCCTCAAGGTGTCATCACTGGGGTTTCCTTCCACATATCTCCCACATAAATGTAAAATATTTCATCATTCTCCAAAATAGTAACTGGGAGCTAGGATGATACGCTCTGGCTGACCACTAGGTGGTGACACATTTCCCCAATAAATACAGGATTTCAGAGTTGAGGTAGCCAAATTGAGAAACGACAACGTACACCCAGATGACATAAGCATATAGTATATTCCATAAATAGAAATGAGAGTTCCCTTATTATAGTTGGCCTTAGAAAGATTTAAAAAAAAATAAAGGATTATGGATTATTGTCAGGATTATAAAATTTCACAACACTAACTGCTAGTAATTTATTCTTGCTCTGTGACACTGTGTCATAAAAAATATAAGAAATAACATTTTGCTTTTTTTCCTGCTAAAAAGCAATTGGAAGCCAATATTTAAAGTTAGTTGGCTCTGTGAGTTAGCCGGAAAAGACGTACACATGTAAGTTAGCTGGCTCTGTAAGCAGAGTGGCTACTTGTGGTTTCCACTACAGTTCTTGTCTCCACATTTGTAATTTGTGGTCTTTTATTCTGTATTTGGTGAAGGTCAGTTCTGTGTGTGATGATCGAGGAGGGGGATTTTACGAGCATATAGGGATTTGTAACAGTTTTGTTTGTTGTGTTTTCTACATAGGACATGCATTGGTGGAGCACTGCTGCCTTTTCATAGGTAGGGCTACTGCTGTTTGAGTTCTCAGAGTTAGTGCTGCTGTGGTATGGCAAGTTTGCTACATGTGCTGAGTTTTATCTTTTCAGATTTTATATTTTAAAATGTGCCTGGTAATAGAGGGAGTTTGTGATGCTGTTACTGAGATGACACCAGAATATATTTTTGTATGGGGAGTTGTACAAGGAAATGCCCTAGTTCTGCTCTACACCATATGTTGGGGGTCAGGGGGATCCCGTAGATGCAAAGTATATGTTTACATTTAGCCCCGTGAGGGTCGTGTGTTCAGTGTTTCACGCATGTGAGCATCATCTGTCAGGTGTATCCCAACAGAAAAAAGGTTGAGAGGTATGTAAAATCATGGATAATTTAGGATATCACTACATACCTGTGCAGGTAGCCCATGTTGATAAGGTTGTCATATATTCAAAATGACTTTCGACACTGAAAAGCCCACATGCTGGGTTTTCTAAGTGCATGACATTATGTAACTGGTTTTGCCAATGCCAAAAAGATAGTGGTTCACAATATCTCCATGAAGTCAAAATTACCTTGTTCCCCAGTAAAAGGTTTTCCTCAAGAATTTCTTCCTCCCAGTTCTTTTCATTTTTAACCTAGAAACATCATCAGATACAATTGATGAACATCTTGACCAATCACCTTGCTCAAAAACCTTGTTAATTTTCCCCAAAAAGTCTTACACGTAACACCTCTATCAGAGAAAGCGAGCTCTGACTTGTAAGCTTTATCCTGTGAAATATAGAAATGTATATTGAGTTTCTCTTAGACACTTGCACTCCAAAATAAAGTCACCCTATTTAAGAGGGCTTTAGTGAAAAAGAACCCATAAATTCATTTCCTGGAAAAGCTGAGTAAGCTTATTGATTTGGCTATCTTTGGAAGATGACCCACCATCATTTTCTTCAGATCCTCAGGACTTGACCAGAGGGAGGGCTGTTCCTCTTGAAGGCAATTTTCAAAGCCATTAGTCCAGGTTAATAGCGATTTACCCAGCTACACTGACACTCTGACAATTGCCCTCCCTCAGTCCGTCTAATAAGTACTCATGGTATTGATACTTTGTACCCACTGCAAGTTTCAAAGGCATTACATTACAGAAAGATGATATAGCAAAATAATAAACTAATAAAAGCACAAATGTACGTACCCTTTGAAGTTTGTTCCAACGTCCACGGGTAAAAATTACAGTTTAAAAATTGCACGCTTCAGAATACATTTAGGGGTAAATTTTCAAAAGAGTGCCTAACTGGAAATGTCCGTATATACAATCCAGCCACACAAAGCCACAAATCAGTGATGAAAAATCCCTTATTGGCAAGTATTAGTAGGAGTATCACATGCAAGACAAGTGAAGTAAATTTCCCATGCAGCTCAGCACTGGTAGGGTCCCCTGTTGGAGAACTGTATTCTGTTTTCGGCTCAACTCTTCAAGAAGGAGATGGAGATTTTGAGAAAGAGACCAACAAAAAAGGATAGGTCTAGATCATATGACCTGTGATGAAAAATTACATGAACTGAGTTTACTTAGCCTAGAAATGAGCAGATGGAGTGACAGCATCTTTCAAAAAAAAAAAAAAAAAGTGGGTAATGAAGGTGAAGGGATTAGTTGGGGAGAGCACAATGAGTAACAGGCTTAAATTACAGCAGTGGAGATTAGTGATGTACATTCGTTTTTCCCGAATTAGGCAAATTCAATATGGTTCGGGGAACCAAAAAACGATAGAAATGTTTCCGAAACTTTGCCCCGTTAGTGCGCACTATCAGGACTTAGCGCGCACTATTGGGAAATTTCCCGCAGGGGGCCCCAAAATGAAACCCAAGATGATAGGGCTTAATGAAGCACATCTCTAGTGGAGATTTATATAAGACATCAGGAAGATGTTCTAGAACAAGCAGGGCTTAATTTGTAGACAAAAAAGAAATGGAACTATGGAGGGAAGGGGAGATGGGCAGGGCCAGGGTCTGGTGTGACCTGTCCAAAGGAGTGGGACCACACACACACACACACACACACACACTAACAGGAACCAAAGCCATGTGGCTGCCCTTATCTCAGGGTAAACAGCTCCAAATCTCTCTAATCTTCTCTGCTGCCTCCAAGGGCCGGGTGGCCATAAGTGATCCATGCAACTATTGGCTCTGTTCTGTTTCCTCAGGGGAGCCAGAACTGATAAACATTGACAGCTCTGCCTTCTCGGGTCCCAGAAAAATGGTGGTAGAATGCCGTTCTGGATTTTTCTGCCAGAAATTAAGTCCTCGGTAATGGACACAAAAAGAAGTTGAATTAGCATAAATATGAAAGTTGTGTGCAGTAAGGTCATGCATCAAGGCCATGACTGAAGCCTTCACAACTGATGCTACTACAGTTCTCATAACTTTAAACTTATGCTAATTAAAACCTTTTTTTGTGTCTATTCTTTGCTCTGAAGGGTCTGCTTCAGTATCACTCCTTCCTCTCTGTTCCCTGCAGTACAGGAGAGGTGGGGGGCGGGGGTGGGAAAGGGCTGGATTAGGGAGCATAATATATGTTCTCTTCCCCGTGTGCTCCAGGCTCAGTCCTTAATCTTTTCTTCCCTGAAGGCTGCCTGGAGAGGAAAGGCTGGAGCAGAACACCCCTGCTGCTCTGCCTCTTAAGCCTGAAAAGAAGTGCCAGAACTGCGTTCCAGGCTGTTCCTCCACAAATTAAGCCCTGAGAACAAGTTACCTCAAGAGTGGTGGCTAAATTTGGGATAGCTTGGCTTTACTGTGGATCATAACAAGAGGCAGGAAGGTGGATAAGGTCATTCTCAAAATCACTTCTTCCTCCTATGAGTCTTTCTTTGCTCACATCCTACAGGCTGATGAACAGGTTTCGATATGTTGTTCCTGAATGATACAAGTTTTACAGTTTGGGTTATATAGGAAATATCAAAATTGCGCAATCAAACAGAGTCACATTTTGAGGGAAGCCTTAGCAGCCTACACAAAATCTATCAGTAAACTGAAAAGGCGGTGATAAATGAGTTAGAGCAATTGAGAACTTTTACTTAAAAACACAGTAACCAGGAAATAAAGGAAATATTGATAGGCCTGGATAAAAGCCAAAAGAAATACAATCAGTTATTTGAATAACCAGACTGATGAAAACAATTGTATTATGCAAGCCAAAGATGTTCAATGCAGATCATGGAGGTCAGCAGGTTCATAGATTCCTACCTTAGAAAAGTTAATAATAATAATAATAATAATAATAATAATAGCAGTAGCAGGTGTGAAGGCTTGGCCTTTCAGTGCCGGAGGCCTTCTTCCTGTTTCCTTCTGGTACTGCCCTGCCCTATCAGCATGAAGGAGGCACATGATGCTAGAAACCCGGGGAGGCTAAGATGTGACTGACTGACGGTGTCTGAAGCCCCGCAGGCTCTTCAGCAGTCACACAACAGCTATTTTTCATAGAAGAATGTCATGCTAATTAAGGATTCTCTGAGTAAAAGTTCAAACCATTCTAACATGCAGCCTGTGTTTGCTCGTCCCTTGCCACAATAAGCATGAAGCACATGCAGAGGTGCAGTGCAGTGGGGGCGGCTGTGCTGATCTGCACGGTGCTGCATGTGGGGTGGAGCTCCTCAACATCTCTTATACTCCTCATGACTAGTGTTTGCCGGTCCCCCCCATTCTTTTTTTTTTTTTTTCTAGTAGTTCGAGCTGGGCCAGGTCTTTGCACAAATTTTTGGGTAAGGTTAGCCTCCCCAAGCTTCCAATAATTGCCGCCTTTGCTCCCCTTTGCTGTTTATTCTTCTGTCTTCCCGACCCGGAGCGTAGGGTGACTGCTTGGGTTGGTGATGCACCAGATAATTTGCTCCTTCCATGTGACTCAAGAACAAGAATTTTGAGAATGTCTTATGTAGCATAATAATCAACACTGATTCTACGGAGCCAAACGATGCAATAAAGTGTGCAAAGCATTAGCCGATGCACTAATGCTAACAATATCTGCTCTGGGGTAAATTTTCAGCCATGGCTCAGCAGCTGACCTCGCAGGTCAAATTTTGTCCTACTTTCATTAACCTAGTGTTGCATGTCCCAGCCACGTGGGTGCCATGACCAGACCTGTTCACCTTGAGCTGCCCTCCACTAACTCTGGTCTTGCCGCGGCTGCCAGCTCCCAGAGTCCCCAACTCTCACCACCGTCCTCTCCGGCTTCCTCCATGTCGCAGGCCTCACGGCAGAGCACCTATCAAGGCTCTGCGTCTTCGGCTGCCTCGGCCCTGCTCCTAGGTGCGTGCGCGGCCGACGTCGCTCCCTTTAAGGGGACCAGCACGGGAAACTCGGCTTGGCCGCCGCCCGCTGATGTCACATGAACTTCCTATAAATAGTGAGGCCGTCTCCAGGACCTCGCCTTGGCAATTGGGTCGACACCGTGGTGTACTAGTTTGCCTATTCCGTGTTCCAGGGTCTCCTTGTTCCAGCCTCTCCATGTGTTCCAGTGTTCCTGTGCCCTGTGTTCCTTCCTGTGACCTTACTCAGGTAGTACCTTCTTAGACTGATCTCTGGTACTGACCTCGGCCTGTCTGACTACTCTCTTTGTCTGCTGCCTGGCACTGACCACTGCCTGCCTAACTACTCTCTTCGTCTGCTGCCTGGCACTGACCCTCGCTTGCCTTGACTACGCTCAGACTGACCTTGGTATTGACCCCTGCTTTGGCTGACCATTTCTGGACTGATACTCTGGCTTTGACCCTTGCGCTTCACTTGGACACTCTCATCTGGCCTTCCGTGGCTATCAGACCATCCTGCTTGGATTCCATCTGTGGCTTTCATCCGACCAGACCTGCAGGCGTTGCCTGTCTCGCCTGGAGGGCCTTCCTGAACTGTTACTTCCCTGAGGTCTTCGGAGCTTCCAGTTCGGGTCTGGTCTATCCTCTCTGCATCAGCCGCGCACCCTTGCTCGTAGTGGGCACACCTCTCCTCTATCTCTCCGGGAGACCCTCTGAGGCCCACCTAAGTCCAGGCAGTCTGGGTACTCAAGGGCTCAACCTGCGGAAATCCCGGACTGTTATTGGCGAAGCTCCAGCCAGCCTCTGTCTCCTCCTGTGCTCCGCCTCCTGGTGGCAGGCACTCTCTGGGTCCGACCAGAGAGCCGTACCAATCCTGCACCAGGCCAAGGGTCCACCTCCAGCGCAACACCTAGTCAGCTATATTTTCAGATCATAATTACACTAAATCTTCAAAGTTAAAACATCAAGCTTTATGTTTTAAGTTTTTTAAATAAAGGTACGAGGGTTTGGTTTTGTTTGGGGCTCGGGGGTGGGACAGGTAGGGGAAGGGAAGGGAAGGTGGGGGGGGTTAGAAAGTTCCCTCCAAGGCCTCGGAGAGAACGGGAAAGCCAGATTAAGTTAACAGTGACAACCAGGAAAAAAATCCAAAAGCTTTTTGTGCGGGGTGGGAAGAAAGTAGGAAAAGCTGCTACATGATACTATAGCTAATAATATCCCCTTGAATAGTGGCTTTAAATGCAGCCCTGGGTATAGGAAAAGATACATAAGGCATGATGTTGTGTAAAAAGTACTCATCCAGTTTCCCCAAAATATAGGTGGAGAATCCTTTCTTCTATAGCTCTGTAGAATCTAGACTAAACTTTGGAGCTTGCACCGTGATACCCACAGCTAGTTACCGCCTAAAAGTTACCTCAAGCAGCGTTTTCTGCCGACGTGTTCAGATGTAAAAATCCACTCTTTGTTTGGTTACCATGTTTATTGTTTTTCACAAGAGTTTAGTTGCAGTATACAGATTCCTCTAGGTTACCTCATGGAGTCCAAACGTAAGACACCTTTTAAATTCTGCCAGATTTGCCTGAAATATATGACTTCTTGGATCTTCATAAAGTTTGCATTTGGTGTGTTACGTGCGCCAGCTGCAGCAGACCCGCGGCTCGGCCTCCTCACCTCTTTCAAAGTGATCCAGCACCTGGTCCCTCATCTCTGGCGGCTGTGGGCCACCAGCTCCGTCCTCGGGGCACCCCTGGGGCCTCCAGCTCTGCTACAGCTCCTGATGCTCTGCGTCGGGCCTCTCTGCGTGGCCCGCGGAGAGATGCCATCCCGACCAGCACCACGCCCCTCCCTAGGTGCGCGCGCGCACAGCTAATCCTTTAATAGGGCCTGCGGCAGGAACCTGGCCGCGGCCCCGGATGATGACGTCAGCTGAGCTCCGGTATATAAGCCCGGGCTCCGCTCTCTCAATTTGCCTTTGCGTTCTCTCATTAGTCGAGGACTCGTTGCTTCTTCAGTTCCTGGTTCCCAATCCTGATTGCCTTCGTTCCTGTTTCCTTGTTCCTGTTCCTTCGTCTCTCCTTCGGATTGCTAACTTGGTTTGACCTCTGCATTGCCTGACTACTTTGTTGCCACTCTCCAGCCCCGGACCTCTGCATTGCCTGACCACTCCGTTGCCTCTCTCCAGCCCCGTTCTTCTGCATCTCCTGACTACTCCATTGCCTCTCTCCAGCCCCGTTCCTCTGCATCGCCTGACTACTCCATTGCCTCTCTCCAGCCCTGTTCCTCTGCATTGCCTGACTACTCCGTTGCCTCTCTCCAGCCCCGGACCTCTGCATTGCCTGACTACTCCGTTGCCTCTTTCCAGCCCCGGATCTCTGCATCACTTGACTACGCCGTTGCTTCTCTCCAGCCCTAGTCTTCTGCTTCGTCTGACCATCCTTTTGAATCTCTCCTCATCTAGACCTCAGCCTTGCTTGCCACTGCTTCCAGACTGCTGCCAGCCCTGATCCCAGCTTGCTTCAAGATGCCTCTTCAGCTTTTGTCCTGGACGTGGTTCATTCAGGCTTCGGCCTGCTCTTGCTCAGGCGCCCTCTGTCAGACTGTGTTCCTACTGGCGCCCGGGTCTCCGGGACTCCGCCTCGTTCAGTACAGACTGATAATTATACTAGTTGCTGCCTCTGGGCTGACCTCAATCCACCCATCGATGGCCACTAACGGAGACCACCTAAGTCCAACCAGCCCCAGCACCCAAATGCTCAACCCGCAGGGAACGAGGGCTGGCATTGGTGAAGCGCCAGCCGGCTTCCGTCCATCAGCCCTCTCTGCCTGCCGATGGTGGGGACCCATAGGATCCCTCCTATGGGTAGCATCAACCCCACCTCAGCCCAAGGGTTCACCTCCGGTGCAACACCACCTCCATCTCCACTCCATAAGTCAATGGAGAAATTACTGCACCATTCAAGAGAAGATGATTTTTCTTCAGACGTTTCAATACAAAGCACTTCCAATCATAACTAAAGGTCTCTATTCAGTAGAGGAATACTTGGGACATTCTGACTCCGAACTATCCAGGCTACAGGATGATAAACCATTATCTTCCTCTTCATCCATAATTTCAGTTGTAGCTCTTGAGAACACCCACAAGAGATAAAAAAAAAGAAAGATAATTCATTCTCCGTTGCCAGAGAGGGTTCCTCATGAGGAAAAGAACAAGATCTCTTCCACTAAATACCCACAGTTCCCAACAAAATTTGTGGAGAAATTATGGCATGAGTTTGTCAGAAAGTACATGAAAATCCTGGACCCTAATGAGCTCTTCAAGAAGCAATTAGCTCCAGTAAAGATCCCTGTGGAACCGATAAGAAAGATGCATCAGGAATAGATAGAGGTCAAGAAAAACCTACAGAACTGGAGGAATCTCATGATGTTAACAATGACTCCTCATCAGATTCGGAAATCATGAGAGGTCTAGAACGGGTAGATGTGAATCGGTTATTTACTCTTTCGGATAGTAGAAGGACTAGGGGACACTCCATGAAGTTAGCATGGGGCACATTTAAAACTAATCGGAGAAAGTTCTTTTTTACTCAACGCATAATTAAACTCTGGAATTTGTTGCCAGAGAATGTGGTTCGTGCAGTTAGTATAGCTGTGTTTAAAAAAGGATTGGATAAGTTCTTGGAGGAGAAGTCCATTACCTGCTATTAAGTTCACTTAGAGAATAGCCACTGCCATTAGCAATGGTTACATGGAATAGACTTAGTTTTTGGGTACTTGCCAGGTTCTTGTGGCCTGGATTGGCCACTGTTGGAAACAGGATGCTGGGCTTGATGGACCCTTGGTCTGACCCAGTATGGCATTTTTTTCTTATGTTCTTATGTTCTTATCAACATACCACAGGATGATTCAATGTCAGATAAACCAGACCCCCCCCCCCCTCCAATTTTCATTGACAAAATGGCACTTAAGGTCCCATTTTACGATGAGACTCTACTGCTACTGTGGAAGAATTACCTGAAATCTTAAAATGCATTCAGCCGAAGGCAAAAACTAAGGCTACCAGTATACAAAATACACGAGAATGTCCGAAGTCTGGTCCATACTCTACATCATTCCAACAGTTGCCAAAGGGGCAGAAGTAAAATATAGGGTCCAAGATAGTCTTGGATTTCAGTTGACCCAGTTACCACATGAATCTGTTGTTTCAGAGTCCGCATTAAGTAAGAATAGAAAATCAAAGGCTTTTATCACAGTCCCGCAATCAAGAGACATAAGATTACTGGACAGTATAGGGAAGAAGAGTTTCCAATCCTCTATGCTAACTTCAAGGATAGCGTCGCCAAATACAAATGGTGCAATATCTTTTTAATATTATGCAGGACCTCAAAGGGGAGTTTAGACATCTGTTGTAAGAGGACAAGAAGAAGCTTCATGATCACATCAACTTACTGGAAGAGGCTTTTTATGAATTTATGAATTGGCTACAAGAATATCAGCTACGGCAATTGCTGCAAGAAGACTTGCATGGTTAAAGTCCTCTGTGATTCAAGAATACTTATATGATAGAACTGCAGATGAGCCTTATTTAGGCAACAAATTATTCAGAAAGAAGGTTCAGGAAGCAGTAATGGTGATGAAAGATAATTTCACTGTACTTCAATCCATAGCAACCCCATCTTTTGACCCTTTTCATCCCAGGAGGTCTAATATCTCTTATAGAGGAAAGCCTTATTCCTTTTATCAAAAATGAAAGTATTTGCATTCTCAGGGATATCATCAAAGAGGTTATTCCCAATCACAACTCCACCAGCCACTAACTCAGTCTGCTAACAGAGGAAGAGGCAGAGCTCCAAATAAGCCAACTAATCCCTCTGTTGGGAAGATTTCTCAGTCTTTTTGACAATCCCGATCCACATATTCCTGTAGGGGGGGGGAGGCTCACTCAATTTCTGCCAAATTGGGTAAAGATTACAAACGACACCTGGGTTCTTTCAATCGTTCAAAGGGGATATTTCCTGCATTTTCAGAAAAGGCCAAGTTTTGTTCAACCTCCAAAGATGTCACTTTCTCTTCATAATACATGCTTGCTTCAAATAGAAATGCAAGTCCTGCACTGGAAACAAGCCATCCAACCAGTCCCTTCGGAACAACTATCTCAAGGTTTTTATTCCCAATATTTCCTTATTCCCGAAAAGACCTGAGAATTCTAAACAAGCACATATGGAAGGAGAAATTCAAAATTAATTCGTTGGGCACGGTATTAACTTTTCATCAAAAGGATGAATGGTTGGCTTCATTGGATTTAAAAGACGCCTACCTTCACATTCCCATAGGGAGAGATCACAGAAAGTATCTAAGATTTTGATTCGGAAGGCCAACATGCTCCCTTTTGGCCTATCAGCTGCTCTAAGGGTATTCACAAAGTATTTGATAGTAGCAGCGGCATGTTTAACCTAGACGACTGGTTAGTTACAAGTCCATCCTATACTGGAGCCATATCAGATCTATCTTATGTAATTACTTTCCTGCATTCACTGGGGTTTTTAATAAACTAGAAAAAATCTTCTCTGATTCCCTCTCAGACACAAAGTTGCAAAAAGCTTTTCTCCCGAGAAACAGAATTTTATCTTTTGACCCTTTTCATCCCAGAAGGTCTAATATCTCTTATAGAGGAAAGCCTTATTCCTTTTATCTACAGTCTGCAGTTCCTTTTCTAATGCAAAGAAAGCAGATCTCTGCCAGGCATTACATGAGAATGTTGGAACAGATGGGGGGAGCTTATCTCAATGATTTATGCACTCAGTGGATGTGGTTGTACTAGGATTCCTGGCTTCACATAAACTTATTGGAGTTAAAAGCAATTCACAAAGCTTTAAGACAATCAGGTCACAATGTTTTATGTGAACAAGCAAGGGGGATCCAAATTCCTTCTTCTGTGTGCAGAGGCATGCCAGCTGTAGAGAATAGCGTTAAGAAATCAGATCACAATTACAGCTATGTACGTACCAGCAGAACAGAATCAGCTTGAGGACAAGCTGAGCTGTCAAATTGCTCACCACAAATGGGAACTGAATAGCAAAGTGCTAGATGATCTATTCACAGTTTGGGGCAGACTGGAAATAGACCTTTCCCAGCTGAGTAACAGAGATGGTCTCTGGGTGTGGGGGGAGAGGGAATATACCATCACCACTGCGCTCGGCTTCCTGCACCCGCTGCCTTTCAGCTGCTTAAATCAACTAAGTCCACGAGGCTGAAGAACCAGCTACCGGACCAAGGCACTCATCTGAGAGACCACAGAAATCACCTCAGGAAATCTCAACTGGGGGAGAGATCATTAGGTATCACCACAGGAGAGTGGAGCAACTCAAAGCTCCTATTAATTCTCCTCTAAATTTGGAAGCAATCCCCAGTAGGGAAATGCATGTCCACCATCTGCTGGAGACGGAGAATACTGGCAGGCTCATATCATGGCAGGACTATTATATACTGTGACGTCAGTTTGCTCCGTCTACATCTGCTGGTAGAGATGCATAACCCACTGGTCCTGAATCCATCTAGCCACATGCTAGGAAATGCTGCACTTTCATAAATATCAACTATTCTTTTTTATGGTGTGGCTGAGCTTTGCAGTCCCAGCATGTGAGTCTGTTGTGTGCGCGTCCACAGAGAAATCAAAGTTCCATACCTGTGACTGGAGTTTTCTGTGGACAGTAGCACAAAACAACCACACATTCCCTCCCTCCTCTCAATAGTTGATATTTGAGTATTATTTGTTTGTTTCAGTTTTTCACTACCTGAGGTAACATTTAGGCGGTAACTAGCTGTGGTTACCATGGCGCATGTTCCGAAGTTTAGTCTAGATTCTTCAGAGCTATAGAAGAAAGGATTGGTCCACACTCGGCCCCTCCTCTAGAAGTCACATCAGAGACATTATTCACATCTGAAGAAGGGACCTATGTGGTCTCGATAGCTCATGTATAACATTTTTGGAGAATACTTACATTGATCCAATAAAAGCCATCACAGCGCTTGCAAAGAATACACTTAGATCTAGGAGCCATACAGCTATTAGATAACTTTGTTACATATTCCAATCATTAGACTGAAAATAAAATGCTTTCTTCTACCTTTGCTATCTGGGTGGGGTTTCTTTTGCATTGGTGTCTGTCTCTTTCCTGATGTCCTCGTTTGTTTTCTTCTAACTCCTTTTCTGGGCTCTCTCCTTTCCATTATACTTTGATTTTTTTCTTTCTCTTTCATCTGTCCACATCACTTTCTCCTACTGAACAAATTATAATCACCTCTATTTACCTGAAACTGTTTGAAATCCAGCCAGTAAGACAATCCAAATTCACTAGGGTCAGAACAATATTACACCTTTTTTTCATTCCTAGTATGGGTTTTTATAATGACATGCAATAAATGACAGTTACATGAGACATGGCTTAGACTTGTTAGGCAACTGCTACCAATCATTCTGGACTCAGGAATGCCTATGTCACTGACATCAGAATCAAGACCACCCATACTTTTAACACTTGCATTGCAAAGCTAACTGCCCAACATAAAAGTAATACCAGCTTGGGTCTTATGTATGCATTCCAGGAAGAGCTTATAGCATCTGTACCTACTGTAGCTGAATGTAATCAGCTTTGAAGTGCCTAAAAGCGGAATATAAATCAACCAAATAAATAAATAAAGCAGGAACCCTCTCAGCAGCAGTCCGGCTCAAGGTCTGCTCTCTCTCCGGGGCTGGCAACATGCGCAGAGAGTAAACTGCCCCCACAGCTTAGCTAGAAACAGTTCAACATTGCCTATACAGATGAGAAATGTTTCTGATCAGCTCTGGGAAGGTGGAGGGCTTCCTGCAAGGAATGGCTGGCAGTCAGAGCTTTGCAGGCTAACAGTAAGACTTTTAAGGCCAGTTTAGTTTGCAGCACCTGCGTTTAAGCAGAGACCACCGGGACAGGCTGATGCAATAAGATGCACGTTAAAACAGGCGCGCATGTTGAATGCCTGTTTTCCTAACGCGCGCACAGCCACGTCTCCTGGGCGCCCGATGCTATATTTTAGTGAGCTGCTGCATTATAAAGGATGCAGTAGGAAAGAATTATGCGTCCCTAGCGCTCAAATGCATCGGGAAACCAGGAGACGTGGCTGTGCACCCACAATTGCAACAGGCGCTCAACAGGAGTGTCCATGTTATCTCACTTCAGGTCGATTTCTGGATGTCAAACAAACATGCACAATTGCAAGGGGTGAAATCAGCCTAGAGCGTGTCTATTGTGCATGTAAATAATGCATCCAGAATATTTTTTTTTCATCAAGCCGTTACATTATTCCTTTATTCTTAAACACTGCAAACAGTAGGGGGCGGATTTTAAGAGCCCTGCTCGCGTAAATCCGCCTGGATTTACGCGAGCAGGGCCTTGCGCGCCGGCAGGCCTATGTTCAATAGGCCTGCCGGCGCGCGCAGAGCCCCGGGACTCGCGTAAGTCCCGGGGTTTTCCGAGGGGGGCATGTTGGGGGGCGGGGCCGAGCGGCGCGCCGTTTTCGGGGCGGGACACGGTGCTTCGGGGGCAGGCTGGGGGGGCGTGGTTTTGGCCCGGGGGCGTGGCCGCGCCCCCCAGAACCGCCCCCGGGTTGTGTCTAGGCGCGCCAGCAGCCCGCTGGCGCGCGGGGATTTACTTCTCCCTCTGGGAGGCGTAAATCCCCCAACAAAGGTAGGGGGGGTTTAGACAGGGCCGGGGGGGTGGGTTAAGTAGAAGAAGGGAGGGGAAGGTGAGGGGAGGGCGTTAGCGAATTCCCTCTGGGCCGCTCCGATTTCAGAGCAGCCCGGAGGGAACGGAGGTAGGCTGCGCGGCTCGGCGCGCGCTGGCTACACGAAATTGGTAGCCTTGCGTGCGCCGATCCAGGATTTTAGCGGATACGCGCGGCTACGCGCGTATCTACTATGCGCCGTTTTTGAAAATCTACCCCTCGGTGTTTAAGAATAAAGATAGGAACCACATAAAACAAATTTCTCCTGAGCCTTTGACTCGCAGATTGACTTATCGCCAGCTCCGGGGCTAGAGTTAAATTTGCCAGTGTTCAAAAGTGTGCGTTGGGTGCCCAGCGATTTTCTGCATCGAGGGTAATAACTAATAGCTCATCTACGTGGTTGTTCGGACACGCTAATCTCCTTATTGCATCGGGTGCTAGTCTAGCGACTCCAAAACGGGCGTCCAACTGCGCATTAACCTGTGCACTCGGCTGAGCGTACTTTAATGCTTCGGCCCCGGAGTGTGCCAGTGTGGTATTAGGGAACCTGATAGCAGCACCAACCAGGATTTAAAGAAAAGTCTCATTGGAAAAACCCTGTCCTTCTCTAGGTTTCTTTCCCTTCTTGTTAGTTCCTTTCTCCCCAGACTCTCATGGCTCTCGGGTCAGATGTGAATGCCCACTACCTCCCAGAGGTGAGCATTGATTGGATATGCCACAGTCCATGAGTATATCATTGGTGGGTGAGGTAAACGCTGATTTTTCTTCTTAGCAGCAGGTTCACATGATAGTGGATGTGCCGGGAGATACAGCTTGGCAATCAGTATGTGCTGCTTAACCGGAGATACAATGTCTGTGAAGGCCGCTGCAGCCTCAACAAGTTTGAGTCCATGTCAGCTAGTATAAACAATGTCCTGTTTATGGAACAACAGCAGTGCTTTGTCTCATCCATCTTATTTGGCTCAGAACTATTTTGTTTATTTCACTGACACACGCACAGCTGCTTTAAGGGTAATCTGGGCTTGGTCCTACACTCCTCTCCCTGACATCTCTTTCATTTCTTTCTTCTCTGCTGTAAATCTCTCCCTTATATGAGCATCACTTCACTCACTCTCACACCTAGATCTCGTCCCTCCTTCTACCACGCTCCTATCCTTTATCTCTCCCTCTCCAGTTCTCCCTGTCCCAACACTTTCCCAACTCTTCCCTCCAATGCTTCTCTCACCCGACATCGCCCCCCTCATTGGGTTGCTCTCCCCATCAGTCTCCTGCTATCTGGCTCTCTCCTCCTCCTCCAACAGCCACCCCCTGCCCCCACACCACTCCCCATCATGCCCACTTTGAATTTCTCTCCCTCTCAACCACTTCATTTCACTCACTTCCTCTCACATTATCCTGTCCCCTCCTTCATGCCATCAACCCCACTATGACTCCCTTATTACCTCTCAAACTTCTCCCCATCACCTCTCTTTCTCTCTCATAAACCCTTCCTCCTCCCAGTTTCTGGATCTGGCTCTGCCACACCCTCTACCTTCATCACTTCTCCGGCTCTCCTTGCCTGTCATCACCTTTAGATCTCTCTCACACACATCCACCATCACCAGCTCTTGTACTAACAGCATTCACCGCCTCTTCGCCTCACCCCATTCAGTATTTACTGCCTCTCCATCCCCATCAATTACTTACACCTCCCTGATTATGCTCTAGGAAGCCTCCTCCCTCATTCTTCCCTAAATTGACTCCTGTCCTGGGATCAGAGGCTAGGATCCCAGGACAGAATAGGAGGGAATGAGGCTAGAGCACAGAATACAGCAAACAGAAGAGAAATTCCTCTGCTCCCTTGCCTAGCCCCTCTTCTCCTATTTCTCCTTACATGCTGCCTTCGGTGACTGCTCAGTCTTACCCCCTCACTCTCCTATCAGGACAGGAGTGGCTGGTGGTGAGTGTGGAGCAGACATCGCAGTGAAGAAGACAATTATTGTTTTCTCTGCAGAAACATATATAGAAGAGCTGCTTGAGATTTGGGGCATGAGCAACACTGCTGCAACTGAGAACATAAAATCAAGTTCAGACTAAATGGACCCTCAGATTCAAACTTTAGTTTTCAGGGGGAGAAATACTTCCATTCATTTGTAAATGAATCTTTACAGACTGGAAGGCCTACTTACCCACAACCAGGAGGGCTGAATTTGTCAGCTTAAGTTTTAGCCTGTTTTACGTAGCCAGGCTCTAAACAGCAGGCAAACAGGCATTGACATTTTCTTATCTAACAATGTTCCTCTGTCTACCCTTAAAGAGGCATGTAGCCCAACGCTAGCAGCATAAATGTGAAAATTCAGCCCAAATTGTCTGATAACATTCTCCAGTGGTTGTAAAAAGATATTAAATAACTCTGGAGACAATAGTGATTCATGCAGGACACTATAGGGCAAAGTAACATAAGATGAGCAACAATCCTCCAGAGTCACCTGTTGGAAGTGGTCAATTAGAAAATTTGGAACAAGCTCACTCTGTAATAGGTTAGGGTCCCAGACACTGATCAATGACAGTGCAGGAAACAGCTCAGAATAACCCTATGGATTGAAAAGGCCTGGAAGGAGCTCATACTACCAGCAGGTTCCCAGATAAGGTCTCCCAGCTTGATAAAGACAAATCTTGGTATTCTACATTTGTAAAAGACTGCCAAAAGGTCCTCACACTTCCCAGGCTTTTAGGCCAGTGCCCACACTACAGCATGCAACACATTAACAGCTCCGCTATAATATTTTTAAGCTCCTTGCCCCTTTCTGAACATGCAAAGTTGCTCTATTGATGTCAGCAACATCTGGAATTGAGCAGAACAGTGGTTCTCAATCCAGTCCGTGGGACAGATTCAACTAGTCAGTTTTGGGATATCCACAATGAATATGCATGAGATATATTTACATTCACTGCCTCCATTATATGCAGATCTAACTCATGTGTATGCATTGTGCATAAGCCTGAAAACCTGACTGACTGAGTGTGTCCCGAGGACTGGGTTGAGAGCCCATGTGGTAGAGGAATCACACCAAGCATGCTCATGGCATGACAAAAGGACAAAGTAAGGTCAAGAATCTCAAAACACTTGCCCACATTTTATTCACTAATGAATCTCATTAAAATATGCTCTTAAACACTTGTGACCCTGCTGCATTGGAAATATTGATGGAAAAAGTAACATGACACCACACACACAAAAAAAATTCACTCATCTCACTATAAAAAATTAAAATTAAAAAAAACAATCCAGGGATGGATTTAAAATTATACCATCTATAGGCTGAATTAAAGAGTAACAAGGGGGCATCCCAAGTTTTGAGCACTTTCAGAATCTGGCGACCTAGGCATCAGCCTATTTTGCCTATGCCTATATCTGGCTATGTCCCTAATCTTTAGAAAGGTTCAAATCATAATGAACTATAGCCATAAGAGGCTGGCATGTACCACAACAGGGAATAAGATTTTTTTTCCTTATCCTTAATTGCTTAACAGTTCTCTTGTTAATAAAGGTGAGACACTGACTGCTAAAATGGAAAACAAAAGATTATAACCTGGTAGGGCTATATTCCAGTTGTATGACTCATTTGTCTGAGTGAACTATGATATCAATCTCACCTTCCATTATTTTACCACAGCAATATTAAGAATGTGCTTTGTGTACAATTCTGGTCACCACATCTCAAAAAAGATATAGTTGCGATGGAGAAGGTACAGAGAAGGGCAACCAAAATGATAAAGGGGATGGAACAGCTCCCCTATGAGGAAAGACTAAAGAGGTTAGGGCTGTTCAGCTTGGAGAAGAGACAGCTGAGGGGGGATATGATAGAGGTCTTTAAGATCATGAGAGGTCTAGAACAAGTAGATGTGACTCTGTTATTTACACTTTAGGATAATAGAAGGACTAGGGGGCATTCCATGAAGTTAGCAAGTAGCACATTTAAGACTAATCAGAGAAAATTCTTTTTCACTCAATGCACAATTAAGCTCTGGAATTTGTTGCCAGAGGATGTGGTTAGTGCAGTTAGTGTAGCTGGGTTCAAAAAAGGTTTGGATAAGTTCTTGGAGGAGAAGTCCCTTAACTGCTATTAATCAAGTTTATTTAGGGGTAGATTTTCAAAGGGTTGCGCATAAGATACGCACCAACCCCCGAAAACCTACCCCTGTCTCCCCCTGCGTGCACCGAGCCTATCTTGCATAGGCTCGGTGGCGCCCGCAAGCCCCAGGACACGTAAATGGGTGTTCTGGGGGTGGTGCCATGGTCGGGGTGCCGGCCCGGGGGCATTCTGTGGGCGGGACCGAGACCTTTGGAACAGCCACCGGGCCGGGGGATGGAGAGCCGCCTCGCGCAAGTTACGCCTGCCCAGAGGCAGGCGTAACTTCTTCAATAAAGGTTGGGGGGGGGGGGCGGGTTAGATAGGGGAAGGGAGGGGAAGGTGTGGGGGGTGGTAGGAAAGTTCCCTCTGATCGGAGCGGCCTTGGAGGGAATGGAGGCAGGCTGCTCAGCTTGGCGAGCGCAGGTTGCACAATTGTGCACCCCCCTGCGTGCGCCGACCCTGGATTTTATAACATGCACCTCCATTCTCAATCCAGAGAGCTGGTTTCAGAGGGGGCTCCAGAAGGTCTCCAGACTACTGCCTCCAAAGCTGTTACACTGCACCACTCCCATCATTTCTGCTTCTATTATTTTTATTTTACTTTCAAAATTTTCCTGTACTAATTGCCCCTTGTAACTGGTAAGAAATATTGTCTTTTTAAATACCAGACTTGTCTAAATGAAAACATTTACAGATCGAGCCTTCCCCCTTTACTGAGAAGGATCTGTGCTGGATGACTGGGCAGGGCGGGAAGACTTGCTAACCAGCAATAACAACGAAACATTGAATTAAAGCAAGGGGGAAAGCCCTACCTCAGTGATAAAGTGAACACTTTTTTTTTTTTTTTTTTTTTTACAAAAAGAGTATTTCAACAATTTCAAACCCCAAAATCAGTTTTTATAAATATGCAGGAACTAACATGAAAACTATGCAATTAAACTAAAAATAGTTTCAGCACCTCAGGCAACATAGAGAAAGCCTTTGTCTTTGATAATCATGCCATCAGTGATAAACACCAGGTCACATGTCAGTGTGAGTCAATTGTAATTCCATTCTTTAGTTATTCCCGCTCATATTGCTTCATTTGAACTGGAAATTTGGTACAGACATGAGATGAACTAATACCTGAAGAGACTGTCATAAGAGAAATATAGATTTTTTTCCTAATTAACAGGGTCATTCATCATTTCGCGATAGGCCGGTATCACACGTGATAAACAGCGCATTGCAAAATGCATATGCAAATATAAAAATTAATATGAAAGGAGGCGGAGTTTGGGCAGGATTAATGTAGAGTAGGCGTTGGTAACATGTTATCACGGGTCTTTAACTTGGGTAATACCTACACCTTTTTTCTTGGCGGCACGGGGCGAAAGGTTATTATCGTGGTCGGTATCACAGACCGCACTATTATCGCGGCACGTATTGCGCGCAATAAAAATTGCAAACATTACCGACACACCTACCAAGCATTCCTGGCCCAATAAAATGCCTGTTTTTACCAGGTCAACCTTCCTAAAAGCATTTTGTGAGTGTCAAGTGTACTTGTGTTTGCATACTTCGTGCCTCACAAGGCTCACCGCAGATGATAACACGTGGAAGAAGACAAAGACTAACAGCCAAGGCCACTTCCAAGACGTCCGAGGGAAGTACCAGCAGCACAGGCAGAGGCTCCACTGCTGCGGGCTCAGGCCCTGACCCAGTGGCCAGCCCGCAGGCAGTCATGGCATGGGAGATACAGGGAGTATCTTCCTTCTGCGAACATCCTTGCTGGCCATGCCAGAGGACTTTGTGGTTAGCAGGTATCACCTCAGCTCGCAGGCAATCCAGGAATTATATGAAGACATCCGAGGGGATTTGGATCCGGTCACCGAAAAGTCCCGTGCCATCCCTGGAGTCACCAAACTCTTGGCCGCCCTCCATTTCACGGCAAGCGGTTCCTTCTAAACCACAGTAGGGGTCGTGAGGGGAATGTTCCAAAACCACTTTCTCACGCTGTCTGGACCAGGTAATCGAAGCAGTCACTGATCGCATTAATCGATACATAAAATTTCCTCCTAATACGCAGGACTTGATGGACTTGAAGATAGGTTTCTATGCCTTCGCACACTTTTCCAATGTTGTCGGAGCAATCGACTGCACTCATGTGGCCATCATTCCACCCCGTCAGAGGAAGGAGACATACCACAACAGAAAGCTCTTCCACTCCATCAATGTGCAAGTGGTCTGCGATGCTCGAATGCACATCCTCGACTTGGTAGCCAGTACCCGGGAGCTGTGCATGATTTGTTTATACTTAGGCAATCATGCTTCTTTGACAATTTTGAAACTGGCCTGTACTGTAATGCTTGGCTTGTAGGCAAGACACTCTTTTCTTTCTCAATTCCATCTCTGCGTATGGGTATGTGGGTAATGGCACCCAAATGGGAGGGGGGTGGCTGTGGGGGAGGACACAATTGGTGACATGCCAACTGCCTTGTGCGGTTGTATATGTAGATAATTGTCCAAGTCCATGCCTTTTTCTGCTCATGTTTCAGAGGCCGGGCAAACAATGCACAGGACCTAAAGGTTGTTAAGTGAGGAGTCACTATACGCATTGCACGTCTTTATTACCTAAAAGGCCCCATTCCTATCCTCCCCTTGGGAGCTGTTACAATGTCTCAGGTGAATCTGAAGCTTGCACTGTCCACATTGCTGTCTCAGCTCCATCACGTGTGGGCCGTTACTGAGGCATCAGAAACGTAGTCACATACATTTTCTGTTCAGCCTCTGTTCACCTGTACCACGAGCAGTCTGCAGTGCATGTTGGTGGCCTGCCATATTGCCTGTGTGTGGACTCACTAATGGGTTTGTATGGAGGACAGACGGCACAGCTGCTACAGACACTCACCTGCACAGCATGAGGTATGGCATTTGCTGCTAGCACACATGTGGCACCTCTTACGTATGTTTTCAAGGTTGGCAGGCAGCTACATACCAGCAGCTTTTGCTGGGTTGTGAAGGCCTGTCACGCAATACTTCCAATAGCCACATCAGATGTAGTAGTCATGAACAGATGAGCTCCGTTGGGCAACAGCTTTCCTGCACATATAGTGGCCAACAACAATGTTAAATGCTCTCAGGCAACACTAATTCGGCTTTTAGGATCAGCAAAGGTATAGGTTACCTTATACAGTCTTACTGGATGATGTGGTTAGCCACTCACAGCTGCAGTGACAATGCTATTAATCATGCCTTTCTTCTGTCATTGCCACAGGAGAATCAGGGTACGGTTGCAGGCCCTGGCTTCTCACCCCCATACACATGCCAAATATGCCGGCCGAGACGAGATACAACGAGGCCTTATGTGCTACCCGCTGTGTCACAGAACACACCTTCAGCCTTCTGAAAAGTCACTTTCACTGTTTGGACAAGAGGGGTGGGGTTTTAATGTATGCCCCACCCAAAGTTGCGAAGATTGTGTTGCTGTACTGCGTTTTCCATAATTTGGCTGTATGCCATGGACTACCAATGGACCTATGTCCCAATCTCCCCCAGGATACCCCATGTCTCCATGCATGAGCCCAGGAGACCACACTGAGTGGCAACCATATTCGGCAAAACCTCATAGAAACACACTTTGCCTGATAGGCCTCACGGACCACTTCCCCTTCCAGGGGAGGGTCGGCTCATGCCTGTTAGTTGCAGCTCTACTGGCTATCCCTTTTTTTTCCTCTAACTTCTTGGCTGTGTAGGTCACCGTGTACCATAAAACACATATGGCTGCTCTGTAGGTCTTGGCAATGCACCATAACAGTGTACTTGAAATAAAGTTTTCACAGTAAACATTACATGACAGACGTGTCACTGCCACCATGTGTTCTGCCTGGTAGTATCAGTAAAAGAGGCATGTGTGGTATTACACTTAGTGGGCTACCTAGCGAGGTGTGGCCTGTGAGCCCTCACCGACGGACCTCATTCTCCCACTCACATGTGGATGACATAGTGGCATAAGTGTGCTGGTGCCCCATATGTTCCTCGACCTTGGATTGCTACATCTATACCAGTGGTGCTCAACCTTTTTTTGGCCGGGACACACCTGATAGATGGTTCTCACATGCGTGACACACTGAACATGTGACCGTCAAGGGCCTATATGAAAACATACACTCTGCATCCACAAAAAAAGCCACTCTGCATGCAGTGTAAACCTGGAGAAATGGAATCAAATATAGCACCTAACATAGTCCAAAGATCTGCAATAATGCAAACTAATCTGCATAAAATTACACCTGCATTATGGCATGCACTCCAATAGTAGCAACCCTATCTATGAAAAGGTAACACTACAACTATTAAACCAGGCCCTAAACACCAATATACTTCCTATTAGGGATGTGAATCGTTTTAGGACGATTAAAATTATCGTCCGATAATTTTAATATCGTCTTAAACCGTTATGGAACACAATACAATAGAGATTCTAACGATTTATCGTTATAAATCGTTAGAATCGTGAGCCGGCACACTAAAACCCCCTAAAACCCACCCCCGACCCTTTAAATTAAATCCCCCACCCTCCCGAACCCCCCCCAAATGACTTAAATAACCTGCGGGTCCAGCAGCGGTCCGGAACGGCAGCGGTCCGGAACGGGCTCCTGCTCCTGAATCTTGTTGTCTTCAGCCGGCGCCATTTTCCAAAATGGCGCCGAAAAATGGCGGCGGCCATAGACGAACACGATTGGATGGCAGGAGGTCCTTCCGGACCCCCGCTGGACTTTTGGCAAGTCTCGTGGGGGTCAGGAGGCCCCCCACAAGCTGGCCAAAAGTTCCTGGAGGTCCAGCGGGGGTCAGGGAGCGATTTCCCGCCGCGAATCGTTTTCGTACGGAAAATGGCGCCGGCAGGAGATCGACTGCAGGAGGTTGTTCAGCGAGGCGCCGGAACCCTCGCTGAACGACCTCCTGCAGTCGATCTCCTGCCGGCGCCATTTTCCGTACGAAAACGATTCGCGGCGGGAAATCGCTCCCTGACCCCCGCTGGACCTCCAGGAACTTTTGGCCAGCTTGTGGGGGGCCTCCTGACCCCCACGAGACTTGCCAAAAGTCCAGCGGGGGTCCGGAAGGACCTCCTGCCGTCCAATCGTGTTCGTCTATGGCCGCCGCCATTTTTCGGCGCCATTTTGGAAAATGGCGCCGGCTGAAGACAACAAGATTCAGGAGCAGGAGCCCGTTCCGGACCGCTGCCGTTCCGGACCGCCGCTGGACCCGCAGGTTATTTAAGTCATTTGGGGGGGGTTCGGGAGGGTGGGGGATTTAATTTAAAGGGTCGGGGGTGGGTTTTAGGGGGTTTTAATGTGCCGGTTTTGCGATTTTTAGATTTTTCACGATTT